>NC_139384.1:45655000-45815000 GCF_054392235.1 Sus scrofa | reverse complement strand
CCTACAAATATTTACTGACTATCTGCTCTTTCAAGTACTGTCTGACTGTCAAATATACAGAGGCATATAAATAAGAGAGTACCATCTAATAGTTAATAGTCCAGAGCGTATAAAATATAGATCATTGCAAGGTGATATGATAAGTGACCAGTTGCTAGAGAGCTATAAATAGCATTGTGGAAGCTCAAAGGAAGGAACAAATATGTAATTCATTTTGGATGGATCGGAGGCATTATAGAAATCCCATATAACTGGGTCCTGAAGGATGGATAGAAATTTGTCTAGTGGAAATAAGAAGAATAGATATTCCAGTATGTGCAAAGGCAAAAAGCTACACAAAGGATGTGGTTATGTTCAAAGAAGGGAAGAGCTTCAAAGTGGTTGGAATATGGGCTGTGTAGTGAGAATTAATAGGGAAAAAAAATCTGACAGATTGGAAAGGATTTTAAATGCAATTCAAGGTAGTTTGGATTTTATCCTCAGGGAAATAGCAAATTATTGAAGGAATTTAACCAAAGGAGTAATACGATCTGAATTTCCCTTAAGAAAAAAAATCTTCAGTGGCCTTAAGAAGGATGAGCAGTCCAGAAGGCTGTATATGTGTTTATGCTCCTGTCATCTGTATTTATGCGTGCTTAGCTGCCCTTTCCTTATCTTGTCCTTGGTGCTCAGTTGGACATGTGGTACCGACTGGTGCTGACCAGTTACTTTCTACCTCCACATTCCTTTAAGTCTCTGTTTTCAGTCTCTACAACTGCCACTGATAAATGCTGTTGAAAGAAAGTAAATGAAGAGAGGGGGAGGAAAGGATGAAAGAATATGAATAATCACAAAAGAAATACCTGGAAGGAAGAAGAGAGATAGTATAATAATAAGAGAACATAATAGCTAACGTGCATTGAGTACATAGTATGTGCCTTGTTTGTTACTTATGCTTCACAGCAGCTCATTAAATTTCAAACAATTCCACCTTGAAGCTACAAATTTATCCCCATCTTCATACGAGCTAAGTGAAGCTCATAGTAACTTGGCTTTGGTTATAATGTTAATAAATGGTAGACAAGATTCAAACCTGTTCCTGCTGACTTTAAACCTGATGCTTTTAACTTTTACATTCTATTCCCAATGATATCACTTACCGAATGCTATGTGCCAAGAACAATGTTAGCTGCTTTCCATAGGTTAGCTCTAAGACCCATAATAACCTAAAAAAGTAAATGTTATTGCCTCCATTTTACAGTACAGAAAACTGAAGCTCTGGGAAATTAAATAACTTACCTAAGGTCACAAAGCCAGTAAGAGGCAGCACCAGAGCTTTAACCCTGGTCTGTTTGGCTACAACCTTTTCATTGCATTATGATGTTCCTATTCCCATTCCCTACTCCTTCTCTCCACCATGAGAAGCTGCCTCATCTCTACATTTCCAGATCACACATTCAAGGCTCAGCTAATATATTACCTCCTCCAAAAGCCTTTCAAGAATATATTATCCCACCATTGCATTCCTACTGCAGTTATTTCTTGTAACATTCACTTACCTTGATCAAGACAGACCTATATTTGTCAGTACCCTGTTCTTTTTATGTTCTATGCCCTCAATCAGTCAACCCATGTATGCGCCCTGAAGCAGTTCTTCAGGCAATTTGTACTATCTAAATATGCCTTACATTACCTTCAATCAAGCCTCTAAAGGGGGACAAGAATTTTGTCATATAATTTGTATCCCCAAGATAACTGGCAGAATCCTAAGCACATATTAGGGCTTAATAATGTATTGATTGGCTCCAATATTCTTAATCATAGGAAATTTTTAGTAATAACAACCATAACAGCTAACCCTATATATATACATACATATATATATATGAATGAACTCAATCCTCACAATGATGAATAATGTACATACTCCATTTTACAGAGGAAGGTGAGGAACATAAAAGCAAAGTGACTTGTCACAAGGTTACACAGCTAATAAGAAGCAGAGGCAGGATCCAAATACATGCAGTCTCAATCCAGAGTCAGCATTCCCTTGACTACTTTACAAATATTATCTTCACTCAATAGATAAGATTAAACAAATCTCACATCTTAAAAAATTATAAAACTCACACATTACTTCTGCTGTAAACACTGTATTAAGGAGATATGGAAAGAAGAGTACCTGCATATAGTATGAAAAAAAAAAAAAACTGAGCAGTAGATCCAAAGCTACTGGGAAAATAAGAAGAAAGGAAAATTGAGAAGCATTTCTCTTTAGAAAAAAATTAGAGTGTGCCAACTGTGCCATATTTGCAGTCTCTGATTTATAAAGCATCCATCCTGACTTCCTCTCATTAATACACCAAATTATATAGCATACCTCAGACTAAGCAACCATTATTAGCACAAGCTCTGCAACTCTACACCAAAATCATATAATTTTGAACTAGTGAAATGCCACCACCTCTGGGCTGACCCACACAACAGCTATTTAGGGTGTCAGAGAAATGGCCTGAAGAAGATCCAAGAAAAAACTGGAAAGTAGAATGTTGATTTCCAAATCCTTCAAACTTGATTAGGATCTTGCAAAAGTCGGGAAGAAAAATACAAGGTATATTTCTACTTTAAAAAGGCAACAAAAAATTCTTGATAATGTAAAGATGATGAAAAGTAGAGGCAAGTGATGTAGATTTGTATGTAATTCATAATTTATGAAGCCTTTTCTTGTACATCATTTCTTTTAATTCATACAGTAACTTGAAACCAGTAGTCCATCATCTCAAAAAACTCAGCCTCTACAAATAGGACTCAGAGAAGATAAATTTCCATTGTTATTTAGCTATAAAGTAGTAAGACCAGAACTAAAATCCAAGTCCTTTCAAACAAAGCTCCTTTCCTTGCAACATGGGGTTTCCTTTTAAGAAAAATAAAAACAAACAAACAAAAAAGCCTCTTGTGTTATAGAGACGTAATAGTGATTGCAAAATAGAAAATGACTAAACACAAGAATGACAGGTCTCATTTCTCTGTTCTTGGAAGAAAAATTCACATCTCCCTCTTGAGAATAAAATAATAAGTAATGAGGAGTTCCCGTCGTGGCGCAGTGGTTAACGAATCCGACTAGGAACCATGAGGTTGCGGGTTCGGTCCCTGCCCTTGCTCAGTGGGTTAACGATCCGGCGTTGCCATGAGCTACGGTGTAGGTTGCAGACGCTGCTCGGATCCCCCGTTGCTGTGGCTCTGGCGTAGGCCGGTGGCTACAGCTCCGATTCAACCCCTGGCCTGGGAACCTCCACATGCCGCAGGAGCGGCCCAAGAAATAGCAACAACAACAACAACAACAACAAAAAGACAAAAGACAAAAAAAAAAAGAAAAAAAAAAAAAGATAATAAGTAATGAATAAAGCCCTCCTGGTTGCTTTCCACCTCCATGTTGCCTAACTTTACTCCTCCCTCCCTGAATCTGGACAGTGAAGCATCTCTGTAACACAATACACCACCACAGTGGTGACACAGATACATGAAAAACAAGTCCCATGACTCTGCTTAGGAAAATGCCAAAGGAAAACCAGAGGAAATCTAGAACCCTGAAAATAAATCAATTATCCCCATATAGCACAGCATAATTCTCTAAGGGAAAGTAAAATAAAGGGTGATGGAAGCTCTGTGTGGTGGGCTATAAGTATGATGGGGAGAATAGGGGATCTAGGGCCTGGAAAAGGAAGAAAAATTAAAAAGCAGGCAAGTTTAGATTTATCTACAGTTTGTTATGGCTGCAGAACTCTATGCCACAAAGTAAAGGAAACTGCTGCTTCAGAGTTCTACAATTTCCTGGGGAGCAGAGATCAACAAACAAATCCACCCTTTCTCAGAACTAACACATGAAACTCTTTCAACATTCATATTCAAGGAATGACAAGTCAGACATTTCATTGCAGAGACAGCCAATATGATTATGCCCACAGAGGATATCCCTGTTTACCTCTCTAGTCATAGAGATGCCCATAAGCCTTGGCATGTTGCCAGTCTAACATGTAAACATATGGTTCCAGATAAGGAAGGTGCTACATAAAACCAACATTATTTTTCTCACTATTCTTTTATTAATTCATTCAATACATATATGTATATGCCTGACACAGTGGTAGATTCTTGGGATAAGGCAGTGAACAAAATATAGTTTCTGCCTTCATAAACTCACATTCTAAGTGAGTATTCAAAATCTTAATACCGCTAAGATTTCTTCCACCTCTAAGATTCTATGGTTCCATTACTAAAGAAAAGGCTTCAGTTGCAAATGTCCCTGGCAGAGAAACACTTTGAGCACCTAAAGGAAAAGGATCATCTTATAGCCTCAGCATCTAGCATGATGTTTAATGCTCAGTCAAGGTTTTTAAGTGAATGAAGAAAATTGCTATGTTAAAGATATGGAAACTGAGATTCAGGATGAAGAAATAAATTACCTACGGTAAATTATTGCGAAGTGGTAGAGCTAAGAACTATACCCTGACCTAGTGCTATTCTAGGGACACCAAAAAATCTTGATGAAATGGATTAGGACTTTATTTTTAAGGACTATTCCATTATTGAAAGTCAGCTCCCCAACAGTGAATCTCTGCATCTTTGCTTATATCTGAACTTACTAGTACTAGAAAACTTAACAAGAGATAAGATCTGAAATAGTTTAGAAATGAAACTACCCTTAAAAATTAACTAGTTCTATCTCCTTACTTTTCAGATGAAGGAACTAATTCGAGAAAGACAGAAATTTGCCTGCAATCCCACAGCTAACTATGCTTAGCACCAAAACCCAAACCAAGTGTGCTATTCCATCACCACACTGTCTCTCCCGAGTTTCTTGACAATAAGAATTACCGAATTTTTTTTTTTTATATTCCCACCAACACTCAGAAGCTGCCCCACATATACAGTGTGACTGGCATATTACATTACCCAACAAATTAACTATTAAGGAAATTTTGTCTTCAAAGCTAACTTTTCCTCCTCCCCAAAATCTCTCTATTCCAGTTAGACCAGAGAATTTTTAACACCTTTTGGACCAAGATCCTGAGCTAAAAGACTCCAGCAGGAAATAGCCAAGCTCAATATACAGCAAGAATAACCTTATGCTAATATTCTTTCCTTGGGGAAAAAGGAAACTGTCAGGACTTAACAGGACAAGACCTTCCCCAGTGGGTTTTGCTAGAAAATAATTGGGCGGCCCAAAGACTTGCCTTTTCAGAGAAAGAAAACTTTACCTATAACCTAGCTGAAGAGGAATTTTACCGAGCTGCACTTACAAAGATGATCTACTCTGCAGTCAGGCTTCCCTTAGGGAAGTCAGAAACTTCACAGGAACACTAAATTGGGAGCAACAAGACTTTAACTCTTATTCTAGTCTGTCGCTAATAAGTTATTTGACATTAGGCAAAAATCACTATCCTCTCTGGAGTTATTTGACTCAACCAAAAGCAGGGATAATAATACTTGCCACAATTACCTCAAAGGATAGTTACGTAGAATATGTGAACTAATGGCCATTATATCAATTTGAAAAGTATAAAGCACCATGCAAAAAGTATAAAGCATACGCAAATATGAGGTAGTACAATTAATTACTAGTATTATTACTCAGAAACATTGCATATTTTAGAAGCCATAAAGCCTCTATAATCACTTATAAAGAGGCAGAAGCAGTGTGACACAGCAGGAAGATCCCTATTTTGGAGTCACATAGCCCTAGGTATGAATCTAGACTCTGTGACCTTGACAAGTTTTTAAACTTTTAAACTTCAACAGTGTCCTCCTCTGAAAATGGACACATTATTACTGTGAAACTGGTAAGAAGAATAAGTAACAAATATTTACAAATATACACTTAAAAGCATCTTGTTATTATAGTATAAAATGGTATCCTTTCTTTTTCCAGAGAGCTTAGAACTTCAGAGTTTTATCTAGCATTCACACCATGGGAGCAGTTGAGACATCTATAATGTCAAGCAGTTGCAGCTGATTTAAAATGAAAAAAATCACTACCAACAATAACAACAGCATCCCTGATCAACATATTAAAGCAAAAAATGCAGATGCTAATTAACCTAGGATATTAGCAATTGGGCCACAATTTAGGAGCCAGTTCTATCAATGGGCATTTTCTCAATCACTCAGACAAACTGTTGTGCTTATTTCAAATCCACTGCACTGAGGCTCTTTGTGACTGGATTGTTGGATTACTGCCTGCATTTCTGCCTTCTGTGAAAATGCCAGATGTATAGAAATTTCAGGCACCAGATTAAACGTTCATCTCGACAATATATTATGCTGTTTGGTGTCATGGTGACATCCTACTGATGATGTTCATGACTTTTTATGCCTTTATTTTGTTCTTTGGTTTCAGTAAAAAGAAAAGTTAAAAGCCCTTAGACTAATGAATTCAGACTCTTTTCAAACACAGTGCTGCTTCTCTTCCATGAGATCAGGAAAAGGATATATTTCTGGTTGCAGACATATGTGGTACAGACATGAGATCACAGCTTTAAGCTTACTAGAAGAACATAACAATCTACTCACTGTTTACACTTTAGCCCAAAGGGCAGATGGAAATCACAACCAACCATATGCAGTGTGTAACAAGTGGTCATGACTTTATTAATAAAGCCACGCATTAACAAATAAGATTCTGGGACTGGTACAGTGAGGGGCAGGAGTGTCTTACCATAGGCCCCTCTCAGTGCTAGGCATGAGGCCCAGGCTATTGTTGAAAATGTCCTTTGGGATTAGACTGTTCTTTCTGCCAGGATTTCATTTGCCATCTTTCATATTTCCCAGGTCTCCTATACCATGTTTAATCAGCTGCTAGTGACTGGTTAGGAAGGACTCCTATTCTTTTTGTATTCTGACATCCTGAAAAGGGAGTGAATTATAAAATTATCTACATACAATTAAATCAAATCACACACATAGAGAAATGCTTTTTGTACCATAGAGAACTATTTCAAGTAGAAAAAGATGCAAATAACAATACCTCATTTAATATTTCTAAAATGTATGACAATTATATTAATATTAACCCCAATTTACTGATAAGAAACTGATAATGATACAGGCTTATGGATACAGCAAGTAAATTGCAGAACAAAGATTTAGACTCAAGTCCAAATCCTATGCTTTCACTGTTCAGTGGCTGCAATGGAGAACAAATTAATTCACAACCCATGGCCTATCATAAGTACTTTCTTTCTACACTGAGATGTATACAAATTTACCAGGCAAATGCAGCACACAAAACGAATCACTAACATAGAAGTACTTCTTATGCACATCATTACCACAATTTATAAATTTCTACCTAGTACTTTCATTTCTTTCCCACACCTAACAGATAACATCAAGTCCCAAATTTGTAACCCAAATATAGGACGAGTGTCAGAGCATAAAACCATCAAAACACAGGCTTCTATCAAAATGAACTGGCCCTACTGGGTCAGCGAAAATTAAATAATCAATAACTCGTACAAAGACGGTAAGGAAGTCAGAAGTTTGCTAGAATAACTAGTTCATCAAAGTGAAATTTATTCAAGTGTAATAAGTAGAGAAGGGGAAACCAAATCTACAATCTACCTCCTCAGACTAGATTTAAGGTATAGGATGGATTTTGATGAAACATATTTTGCATCTATGAGTGCTGTGACTTTAATGATCAGAAGCAGAAAGTTCCTTATTTGAAGTAATTGTATTTTTTTTACTGGAATGGTCACTATCAGGCTAAACATACCTCCAGTTTTCCCTTGTGCCCAACATGAGAGCTATATTCAGGAAAACAAGAGCAGGGGAAAGAACAGAGTTCCAAATGTACTCTCCCTCATACCACCCCAGATTCATGATAGGCTAAGAGAGACAGCATGCTCTCCACTGAGATCCCTAATGATGCCACTGAGAGCCCAAGTCATTCACATAGCCATGACACAGAAAGCAACCACATTTTCTCCTTTGGGGCTTAAAGAATAGAACTGGCTCTTAAACTACAGTCAGTAAAGTGTGACCACAGCACAAGTCAAAAGAAAAAGCAAGAACATCCCAGCGAAGTATAAGATTAATCTCAGATAATTATCCCAAGCAGTTACAAATCACCATGGAATACAACTTTCATTCTCACTATCAGCTTAGATACTTTACAAAAGGAAAATGAGTGATTAACAAACACTAGGAGTTTATAGCCACAAAAGTATGGATGGAAAACGACACTGGCCAACATTTCCAATGAACTAAATGCTGATAGTAGAATACAGGGAAAGGGTTGTCTATCATTTCAAGGTAATGTACATAAACAAACATAAAGCTTATTCACATTATAAAAGTAAATTTTCCTAGAAAATATCACAGCTTATAGAGTATTCTTTAAGTATACATTGGCCACAAGATAATTCTTCAATTAACTAGCATTTTTATTATGTGTTGCAAATAATAGCAGGCAAGAGATACATAGCAAAGAGTGCTGAACATTAGGCCATTACTAAAAACCATAAATCGCTAATTTCATTTTGCCCAATATCTAATTCATAAAAAGTTCAGATAAAAAATCAATAGCTGTATTTTCAACAAATGATAATGAGAAAACTGGATGTCTACACAAAACAATGGAGTTGAACCCTAACCTTACACTATACACAAAAATTAACTCAAATAAGATCAAAGACATAAAATTAAAAACCAAAATGATAAAACCCTTAGAAAACATGAGGGAAGTCTTCATGACATTAATTTGCAATGATTCCTTGGATATGATACAAAAGCACTGGCAACAAAATAAAAATAGATAAAGTGGACTTCATCAAGTTAAAAAAACTTATGTGCATCAAAGGACACTATCAGGAGAGTGAAAAAACAACCCACAGAATGGGAGAAAATTTTTTGAAATCATATATCTAATAAGAGATTAATATCCAAAATACATAGAGAACTACTACAATTCAGTAACAACAAAAACCCAATTCAAAAACGGGCAAGGAATTGAAACAGACATTTCTCTAAAGACCTACAAATGGCTAATAAATACATGTAAAGATGTTCACACCACCAGTCATTAGGCAAATGCAAATTAAAACAAGATACAACATCATATCCACTAGGATCGCTATTATTAAAAAAAAAATGAAAAATAACAATTTCCCCTCCTATGGCTAGCTCCCTTACCTTCTTCAAGTTTGCACAAATGTCATGTTTTCAATGAGTTCTACTCTGATCATCCTATTTAAAACTGCTTCCTTGCATTATCAATTCACCTTATCCTTCTATTTTTTTTCTATAGTTCTTTTAAACTTGTAATATACTATATAATTTACTTACTTATCACGTTTATTGTCATCTGTCTCTCTCATCTATAATATAAGCTCTATGAGAACTAAAATTGTTTTATTCACTGATACATCTTAAGTGTAAAAATAGTACCTGGCACATGACAAATGCTCAATGAACATTGGCTGAATGAGTAAACTAATTTCTTTTCTGGAGACAGAAAATAGATTAAAATTTTGAAAACCAAATCATTCTTAAAATTAATCAGTTGGGAGTTCCCACCGAGGCTCAGCAGAAATGAATCTGACTACTATCCATTAGGATGCAGGTTCAATCCTTGGCCTCCCTTAGTGGGATCCAGGTATTGCCCTGAGCTGTGGTGTAGGCCGGCAGCTGCAGCTCCGATTCAGCCCCGAGCCTGGGAACCTCCATATGCCACCAGTGTGGCCCTAAAAAGACCAAAAACAAAAACAAACAAAAAAAAACTGATCAGTTATTATTCTCTTTAACACCAAATATTATCTTAAACAAATTTATTTATTTATCATCAACAAATAACCAAAGTACTATGGCTTGAAAAGTAAAGTGTCCTACTTTACTAAACAGTTCAACGGAGTGAGGTCTTAAAATTTTATTCATATCCTAATATTCACAGTACTTGTGCTGGTTATTTACTGGTCTCTTGACTTTCACATAACCCCTCAATACTCTGCTCTGTGATTCTGGGCCACTACATTTCCCAGGCTCCCTTGCCAGCTGGCTTCCTATTAGGTTCTGCCAATGAGAAGGACTAGTGGGAAATTAGAAGGTGGAAGGAGGAGAAAAGAGACCTCCTTCTTCTAGCTCCTGACAGCATCCTTCCAGTAGCAAGATGCACTTATGGCTGCACCATTTTACATTCCCACCAGCAACTGCTTCTTTTAGTACTCCCAATACCAGGTACCTAACCCCACAGAAATAACACCACCACCTGGCCATACTTACTCCTCTCAGTGATTACAGCATAAGCCAGGCCATGTTTCCCTCAGTGGTCTGAGCACAAGTCATACAGCACACCCTTTCCCGATAGGTCCAAGGTCCAGTCATAATATTTTCCAAATTCCCAAGTTCAAGTAACTCACATTCTTCCAGTTGTTCCACCAACCTTACGGCTGGGAGCTGCTCCCTACAGTTATATCTGGGTTGCCTCAACTTCCTTTTTTGATTTTTCAACCTTCCAATACCTGTATAACAAGTACCCTCAATTAAATTCTATCCACTTTAATTGTTTATCATGATTTTTATTCTCCTGACTAGATATGACTATACTTGGTACAGTATAACACTTCAGGCAGACCATAAAATTGACAACAGAATAAATTTTTATTTTCAACACTCAAAATTAAACATAATAGAGTTTTTTCATGCTATCTTAACCAAAGGATGAAAAAACAGGGCTTTCAATTAGAACAAATAACAAATAGAGATCTAGAAATACTATGTTCATATCTGTACACTCTCATAGAGTCATAAGTTTATATCTCCAATCCACTCTTCTCTCTTGCCTACTTCACATCTCCATTTGTATATCTAGCATGCATGTCAAATTTAAAATGTTCAAAATTGAGCTCCCAATATTTCCTAAAACCTATTCCTCCCAAAGCCTTTCCCACCTCACTAAATGGCAACTCTGTCCTTACAGGTTCTCAGGCCAGAAACCTAGAGTCATTCTTGATTCTTTTCTTTCTCACATCCTCCAAATCCAGTCTGTCCGAAAGTCCTGTAAGTTCTTCATTCAAACTCTATTCAAAATATAACCACTTTTCACCATTTCCATGGCTACTCTAAGCCACCAATAACTCTCATCTGGATTACTGTAATAGCCTTTTAGGAGGTCACTCCACTTCCACTCTTTTGCACCTCTACAATTTATTCCCAGAAACAACCAAAATGATCCTATTAAAACATAAGTCTGAAGTTCCCTGGTAGCTCAGTGGATTAAGGCTCTGGTATTGTCACTGCTGAGGTTCTAGTCACTGCTGTGGTGCAGGTTCAATCCCTGCTTGAGGAATTTCTACATGCTTCAGGTGCAGGAAAAAAAAAAAAAAAACAAACATAAATCAAATCACCTTATCTGCTCAAAATGTTCTAGTGGTTCCCCATCTCACACAGAATAAAAGCCAAAATCCTCAAAATGACCTTGAATTCCTATATGATCTGGTTTCTATTATTTCTCTGACTTCATGGCCTATTATTTCCCCTTCACTCACTTGTTTCCAGCCATTCTGATCTCTTCCCAGTTCCTTGAACATCCAGGCACATTTCAACCTAAATGCTCTTCTCCAGATACATGCATGATTCCTTTGCTGTTATGTCAATACTTTAAGGAAAAATTTTCTACCCAATGACACCTTCCCTGATCATCCTACTTAAAACTGGACACATCTCTACACTGGGCACTCCCTTCCTTGTTTTATTTTGTTCCATAGCATTTATCTTCTGACTTACTATATAATAATTTACTTTTTTATATTATCTTTCTCCTCCCACTATAATGTAAGCTCTTTGAGGATAGGAATTTGTTTTGTTCATTGATGTACCTTTAATGCCCATATAGTGCCTGGTACAGAGTAAGCGCTCAGTAAATATTTATAAAATGAAACGCCAAACTCCAGAACACCAAATAATTAATGAATATAAAACACACATACTATAATGGAAAGGAATATTTTTAAAAGAATGTATGTGTGTATATATACACACATACATACATATATTTATATAACTGAAGCACTTTGCTGTACAGTAGAAATTAACACATTATAAGTCAACAATACTCAATTCACAAAATACACATATAAAGCAATGTGACATATTTATACATTTGTATATGTGATTAATCTTTACTATATTTTGAAGAATAAAACTTTATTATAAACTCTAATACCATAGTAAGTGCTATACCAAAATTACTTATCCTTTTCTATCAAAATCTCAAAATGCATTTATAATACCATCACATAACATATGGAGGCTCTCTAGCATAGTGTTCAACAGTCAGCTTTCCTAGCGTATATTATTGTTGCAACATCTACTAACTCTATGACCTTAGGCAAGTTACTTGACCTCTGTGCCTCATTTTCTTCATCATAAAAGATTAACGGTAGCAGTAATAAAACCTAGCTCACAGAAATTATGTAAATGATTAAATTATATAATATACTTAAGGCACTTTAGCCCAATGTCTGGCCCACAGACAATACTAGTACCTAATATTTGTTGAAAGACAAGTAAATGCTCTGAAATTCCACATTTAATACTGCCTGAATTTGTTTATATTGCAAGCTTACCGAAAGCAAGAATCGCGTTATACTTCTTTTATGTCTAGTGTAGTATTTAACATGTTAATTCAATAAATAATCAGCTGATTTACTAATTAACTGGTGATACATACATTATTGGATCTACTGAAAACAGAGGTTACAAAAGCAGTTAGTCGAAATGACCAGAGTAAGTACCAATGGAAAGGAAAAACAAGTTCATAAGTTCTGACGCCTCATCTTATAATATGCGTGACACTAAAGTATAGTAAAGACTTTTTATTAAGTATACTAAAGACATTTTTAAAATTTTACAGTAAAGAAAGATTTTTAGCAGAAAATAATGATACAGTAACTGAACTTTTGGTAATCATTTCACACTAAACAGAAGTCAAATCACTATGCTGTATCCTTTAAACTTATACAGTATTGCATATCAATTATATCTGAAAAAAGAATGATAAATTAATGGCACAGGAATAAAAGTAAAAAAGAAAGGGAAAGTAGAGACAGATGGCAGGCTTTAAATTGAGGAGCCAACTGATCAAGGCTATGCAATTCATAAGAATGAACAGAGCACTAACAATGACTCAGGTTGATGGCTAAGAGCGGGACTTTGTTGGAAAGACTACTTCTTCAAAAAGTCATGCAAAGAAAAGCACAGTTGAGTGAGGGCAATAATAATTGACTTCAAAAGAAGTATACAGTTAACTGCCAGTCACAAGAAGCTGAACATCTTCCACAGCAGAAGAATTTAAATAAAAGCAAGGTTACAGAAGAATAAAATCATTAACCATCATTGAAAGACTGATGAATGAAGCCAGTGTAGATGAGTAATTTTGCCATCACTGGCTGGAATAACTGGACTGGAAAAAGCCTTAATTTAAAATTTTAATTTGAGAGTTCCCTGGTAGTCTAGCTAGCTGTTAAGGATCCTGCATTGTCACCACTGTGACTTGGGTTTAATCCCTGACCCAGGAACTTCTGCATGCCATAGGTACAGCCAAAAAAATAATATTAAATTAAGTTAAAAAGTAAAAAAATATGAGTAACAACTGTGGTACAGTGGGTTAAGGATCCAGCTTGTCTCTGTGGAGGCACCTGTTCAATCCCTGGCCCCGCAGAGTGGGTTAATGCCAGTGTAGCTGGCATTGCTACGGCTATGGCATAGGTCACAGCTTCAGACTGGAGTCAATCCCTGGCCCAGGAACTTCCTTATGCCATGGGCGTAGCCAAAAAAGAAAAAAATTAACTAATTAATTAATTAAAATAAAAAATTTAATTTAGGTTCTAATATGTACATTTCCACTCATTTTTCTATAAACCCCTACCCATCACTTTGATGATATTTCATCATTTTTTGATGTTTCAAATCCCTCATTAGTTAAGAACTTGTGATGACCATATGACACAACCACTTTTTAACACTTCATAAATGTATTGTAATAGTGCATGAATTTATTTATCAAGAATAACGACAGCATATTTAACATAGTGTTGGAAGTCTTAACCACAGCAGACAAAGAAAAGAAATAAAAGGTATGCAAACTGAAAGGGAAGAGGAAAATTGTCACTATATGCAGATAACATGATACTATATATAGAAAACTCTATGGACTCCACACAAAAACTACTTGAACTGATAAATTCAGCAAGGTAGCAGGATACAAGATTAACATTCAGAAATCAGTTGCATTTCTGTATACTAACAATGAAATATTTGAAAAAGGATATTAAAAAAAGAAAAACCTTTGAAAATTACACTCAAAATAATTAAATACCTAGGAAAAACCTGACAAGGAGGTGAAAGACTTATTCACTGAGAACTATGAAACATTAATCAGGGAAATTAAAGAGGAATTAAAGAAATGGAAACATATCCCATGCTCCTGGAAGAATTAATATCATTAAAATGGCTATACTACCCAAAGCAATCTACAGATTTAATGTTATCCCTATCAAATTACCCATGACATTTTTCACAGAACTAGAACAAACAATCCAAAAATTTATATGGAACCATAAAAGACCCAGAATTGCCAAAGCAATCCTGGGAGCGGGGGGCGAGCAGGAGGTATAACTCTCCCAGACTTCAGACAATATTACAAAGCTACAGTAATCAAGACAGCGTGGTACTGGTACAAAAACAGACATATGGATTGATGGAACAGGTAGAAAGCCCAGAAACAAACCCAGTCACCTATGATCAATTGATCTTCAACAAAAGAAGCAAGAATATAAAATGGGAAAGAGACAGCCTCTTAAGCACGTGGTGCTGGAAAACTGCATGTAAATCAGTGAAACCAGGACACACCCTTACACCATGTACATAAACGCAAAATGGCTTAAAGACTTAAACATAAGACATGACACCATAAAACGGGCCTAGAAGAGAACATAGGCAAAACAGCCTTTGTTATACAAATATTTTCTTTCTTCCAAGGCAATAGAAATAAAAACAAAAACAAAAAAATAGGACCTAATTAAACTTACAAGCTTTTGCATAGCAAAGGAAACCATTAAAAAAATGAAAAGATGACCTACAGAATGGGAGAAAATAGTTGCAAATGATGTAACTGATAAGGGCTTAATCTCCAAAATATACAAACTCATACAACTCAAACGCAAAGAAACAAATGACCCAAACGAAAAATGGGCTGAAGACCTAAATAGACATTTCTGCAAAGAAGACATACAGATGGCCAGCAGGCACATAAAAAATGTTCAACATCACTAATTACTAGAGAAATGGAAATCAAACTACAATGAGGTATCATTTCACACCAGTCAGAATGGTTATCATTAATAAGTCTACAAATAACAAATGCTGGAGAGAGTGTGGAGAAAAGGGAACCCTCTTACACTGTTGGTGATAATGTAAATTGATAGAACCACTATGAAGAATAGTATGGAGGTTCCTCAGAAAACTAGGTATAGAACCACCATACGATCCAGCAATTCAACTCTTGGGCATAGGTCCAGACAAAACTGCAATTTAAAAAGATACATGCATCTGTATGTTCATAGCAACACTATTCATAATAGCCAAGACATGGAAACAATCTAAATGTCCCATCGACAGATGAGTGGATTAAGATGTGGTACATATACACAATGGAATACAACCCAGCCATAAAAAAGACTGAAAATGCCATTTGTAGCAACATGGATGCAACCAGAGATTCTCATACTAAGTGAAGTAAGTCAGAAATATAAATACAAATACCATTTGATATCACTTATTTGAAGAATCTAAAGTATGGCAAAAATGAACCTATCTACAAAACAGAATCAGACTCACAGACATGGCGAACAGGTCTGTGGTTGCTAAGGGGGAGGGAGGAGATAATGTGATGGATGGGGAGTTTGGGGTTAATAGATGCAAACTATTAGATTTAGAATGGAAAAGCAATGAGGTCCTACCATATGGCACAGGGAACTATATTCAGTCTCTTGAGATAGACCATGATGGAAGATAATATAAGATAGGGAATGTATTTATATGTATGACTGGGTCACTTTGCTGTATAGCAGAAATTGGCAAAACACTATAAAGCAACTATACTCTAATAAAAATTTTTTAAAAGAATAATGGGAGAGGAAAATAGTATTGTGCAGATAATTATTCACAGTAATATATTAGTCTGTGAATGTGCACAAATATGAACACCAGTGTACAAAATAAATAATTTCATCATTTAACTATAATTATGACACAAACTATTTGAGCTTTATGTCCCTAATGTGTTTTTATAATTCAGTGATAGAAGAGCAGCCATAAAGGACAGTTCACAACATGTAATTCTGCATTCCACAAAGTGTGAAGAAACAAATTCTAGACATTTGCCTAAAACAGAAATATGTCAGTAGTTGAATCAAGCAAATGAACTCTTCTTCAATTTCTAACCACTGTTTGAAGTCTCCTCCATTAACACACTCCTCCTTTTACACTTTTTTCTGTTCTCTTAGGTCCCAACTTCCTTCTTTGGGTTACTCTTTCATCACCAAATAAACTTGGCCTCCTATTCTATTAGATAGTTCTTGTCATTCATAACATCCCGAACTGCTCTGGAAACAGTGAATCTTATAAATAAATAAGGTGTGCAGTCTCACACCTGAGAATGTAATTGATAGGTACAGTCATACTCAGACATTACACAAATTTTATTGCAAGAGTTTGCGGTTTTACCATTTTCCTGTGCTTAACTCTGCAGTCTTCAAGAAATCAAAGTTTATAACAAATATGCTGAATAAACATACATATATATCACATTTCCTGTGCATTATTCGATAATAACCATGAGAAAGAAAGAGAGAGAAAGGAAGAGAGAGAGAGAGAAAAGAAAAGAAAGGAACACTAACTTATCTTTATAAATAAAGCCTCTAAGTCCTTCGTATATTTAATAAATACTGAAGCTATGCTCTTTGACCCATCTTTAACTCCAAACAATTACTACAGCGTCTATGTAGATACTATCTCACAACATTACACAGCACCAAAATTACCTAAATCATACAGCCAAATCTTTCTCTGAGCTCCCTATGCCTGCTATGGTCTGAATGTTTGTCTCCCCCAAAATTTATGTGCTGAAATACCCTTAAAGGTGATGGTATTAGTAGGTGGGGCCATTGGGAGGTGATTGGGCCATGAGGATAGAGCCGGCGTGAATGTGATTAGCGTTCTTGTAAAAGAGACCCCAAAGAATTCCCTAATCCCTTCCACCATACAACAAGAAGTCTGTGACCCAGAGAAGTCCTCACCCAACCATGCCAGCACCCTGATGTCAGGTTTCCAGCCTACAGAACTGTGAGAAATAAACTTCTGTTGCTTATAAACTGTCAAATCTATGGCTATTTTGTTGTAGCAGCCCAAACAGACTAAGACAATGCCTCTTCATCTTTCAGAATATCCTGAACTATACATGCACAGATCTGAGAACTACCTCTTATAAAACATGGAAAGGGAGTTCCTGCTGTGGCACGGTCAGTTAAGAATCGCACTAGTATCTATGAGAATGCCAGTTTGATCCCTGGCCTCGCTCAGTGGGTTAAGAATCTGGCATTGCCATGACCTGCGGTGTAGGTTGCAGACCCAGCTTAGATCTGGCATTGCTGTGGCTATGGTGTAGGCAGACTGCTGCAGCTCCTTTTCGACTTCTAGCCCCAGGAACTTCCATATGCCACGGGTGCAGCCCTAAAAATAAATGAATAAATAAAAAATGAAACATGGAAAGTCCCATTGAAAGTCGACCCCCAAAATCAGAAACTCTGCAAACCCTGTTCAGATTATTTTCACTGTCAGGAACTCATTTTGTTTCCGTTCATTAGAATCTCTACTAATCATATTATATAGGCATTCTGAGATATCACTAATTCACAGGTTCGTAGCTTTTGTTTCCAACCCCTCTGCCTTCTTAACCACTGTTTAGGTAAAATCATGGCAATGCATCTCAAACTCAGTCTAAAAATTAACTTTTCCAGAAATAAAATGTTATTTCAAATATCACACATGGAATGCATTTTAAAACAGAAAAAAAAAACAGTATTAATGTCTTCACCATTTTCTATCTAGCACTTTTTTTTGTTGGTTTTGTTTTCTGGGCTTTTTTTAGGGACACACTTGTGGCATATGGAGGTTCCCAGGCTAGGGGTCTAATTGGAGCTGTAGCTGCCAGCCTATGCCACAGCCACAGCAACGTGGGATCTGAGTTGAGTCTGCGACCTACACCACAGCTCACGGTAACGCCGGATCCTTAACCCACTGAGCAAGGCCAGGGATCAGACCCGCAACCTTATGGTTCCTAATTGGATTCGTTTCCGCTGCACCATGACGGGAACTCCCTCTATCTAGCACTTTAAAAGACTTATTTCCCAATCTCTGCTTAAATATGATATACCGTAATACAACTCAAATATTTTAAATAATTATAAATTGAAAAAACAAATGATGCTTTATCCCCTGAAAAATCCAAGAAATAGTAAAATTGGAAGGCCAGAAAAATACTTACAAAGCAACAACATTGTTATTGCTTTCATGCTCATTTACCTTTTTCTCTCTCCCTCTCCCTCCCTCCATCTATCTCTCTCTCTTTCAAACCCCCTCCCTCTTTCCCTTCCTTTCTCACTTCCCACACTTTTCCGCTTTCTTTTTATTCTGTAATTATTTAGGCTGCCCTAAACTATATCATAGTTTTGTGAAAGGGAAACAACCAAGGTCAAAAATCACAGAATCAAAGTATGAAACTCAAACTTAATGCCAACACTACCCCATCAGCAACTTTTAAGTGGAATTTAATGTGTCATCTACCCGAAAAATGACCACTGAAAAATAACACCATTAGGTGTTATTTGAAAAAATAGTTAAAATTTCATCGATTTACATTTTTAAAAAATCTCAAAAGCTCACTATTATTAACTAACACTTCTTAAACCCTTTTCAAACTGTACTAGTCCACATCAATTATTTTTTCAGCCTATTCACTCACACAGAAGTTATACACATTATAAAACATAGTAATGACAGTTTTCTACTCATCAAACCCAATCTGAGATTAGATATTTTACACCACTGAACTAGAGACTATTATAGCTGAAAAGAAAGTAAGGCCTAGAATGCTTAAACAGCTTGTTCAAGCAAGTAACTAGTTGCAAATCTGAAGCAGAGAGAGTTGAGACTAGAACCCAGTTCCCTAAACTCCAAAGTACCAAAGAAGATTTGGAATTAGAATAAAGTTATCCAAACTCCAAAGCACTGTGCACTGTATAGAAAAGACAGAAGAAATGCCTCTAGTATTAAAGAACTCACTAAAAATCTACAGTTGCATACTTCTTTGATGAGTGACAGATGATTATAGTAATGGAGCCAGATCTAATACAAATAGGATATTGAGAAAAGAATTTGGTTAATCTCAAATCATTTATGTATAGTTCTTGCATTCATAATGTGTTTTTTTTTTTTCCTCCTGGGTCTATATCTTTTGAATTTGACTGATTTAAGGTCAATATTAAAATAAACTAGAAACTCTCCAAAAACTGGTAAGGAATGAGAGCAGAAATGACAGTTGAAACAAGGAAAGAGAGGCATGCTGGCTGTCAAGGGAAAGTCATCCCAGGATTAGAAAATTATTGTATTTAATGCTCAAGACATAATCCATGTATGCTTGGTGGAGAGTTAGCTATAATTACAAGTGGAATCCTTCAACTACTTCCTCTACACTCCCTTTAAATAGCTAAAATTTCGTTTCAAAAGATGGGCACTGGGAATATAGGAAACATTGAGGAAACTGGGTTTTTAAATCACAGCACTCTTAGAGTTCCCACTGTGGCCCAATGGGATTAGCCGTGTCTCTGAAGCACCAGGATGTAGATTCAATCCCCAGGCCAAAACAGTGGGTTAAGGATCCCAAGTTGCCACATCTGTGGCATGAATCCCAACTGCAGCTCAGACCTGATCCTGACCCAGGAATTCCATATGCATGGGGCAGCCAAAAAAGAAAAAAAAAAAAAAAAAAAAAAAAGACAGCTCTCTTGCTGAGGATAAGTTTCATACAACCTCTATGAGTTTAAAGTGAAGACAATAAAGGAAGAATTCCTCATGATCATCACTGAAGCCTGTCACCACATTCTATAGATTGAGCATAGAGCAACTTAAATTTCCCTAGGCAACTGCTTAAAATGGGGAAAACTTATTACTCTACTGATGAACATTTCAGACTCCAGAACTGACTGTTATTATCGCTTTAACATTGACTAAACTTAACCCAGACAGAGAGAAAGGAGGGAAAAGTGAGGGGGTTGGAGGTGGGAGGAAGAGGGATGCCAGAGAGGATAGGAGAGATGGAGATAAGGTAGGAAAGAGAAAAGGAGAGAAAGAAAAAAAGATAAACCATTCTTTAGAAAACTAAAATCCCTTAATCTACGCAGAAATGTTTTATACCAAAAAAAAAAAAAAAAAAAGTTGTGGTTACAGAGATACTAAAGTTTTGGTATTTGTTTCTAAGCAAAGAAATTTTAAAATATGGCAGTAATAACCATACCATCATGACTGAGCCTCACCCTCCTTTTGTGGTATGTGTACTGCATCAAGAGAGAGATAAAGAGGAAGAATAAAAAATAAATAGATAGATCAATAAAAACGAAAGGAGCCAGGGTACTTAAAGCCCTTTGTTTATTAGCTTAATTCCGTCCAACTACTTAAAACTGTAATGTTAGTTTATTTTCTTGTTTAAACCTCAATTACCAGGTATGCAAGGACAAAACAAAAGAAATATGAAATTTTTACTCCAACAAAAATTGCAACTTAAAGCCAGCTGGTTATAGGAATGAGGCTGTCCATGCAACGTAATGGTGAAAATACTTGTCACTATTTAAAGAGCTAAATTTGGGAGTTCCCGTTGTGAATCTGACTAGTATCCATGAGGATGCAGGTTTGATCCCTGGCCTCACTCAGTGGGTTAAGGAGCTGGCATTGCCATGAGCTGTGGTATAGGTCGCAGACGCAGCTTGGATCTGGCGTTGCTGTGGCTGTGGCATAGGCCAGTGACCCCTAGCCTGATTCCACCCCTAGCCTGGGAGCCTCCATATGCCATGAGTGTGGCACTAAAAAGACAAAAAATTAAATAAATATAAAAGAGCTAAACTTGGATAGACACTCAAACTAAGTAAATAGGATTTCTTTTTATCAGAAGAGACGGCAAAGTGATTCCCCAGTATAAAGAAAGAAGAAATATAATTTAGAATGAGGGAAAAAGCCACTTGAAGACATCCCAAAATAGTATTTACTATGTTATTTTTATCATCTGGATCTTTGCACATGTGACTCTGCCCAGCATATGGAATTATATCTGCATTGGTTGTTTTAATATCCTATAGCAAAGGAGACATGTATTAATATCCTAGCAGTGAAGACATATTTTACTCTAAATTCAGCAAGTTTTAATGTGCCTCTCCTTTACACTCAGAAAATAAAAACAAGCATTAAAAAGTAAAAATGTTTCTTTTATCATGAAATATTAATCTTAAACTTAGAAACTGGTATTTCACTGTACAATAGGGAGACAAATAAGAAGCTGATCATGACAGTACCGTTTCAAACTGTTGAGGGGAGTATAAATCGGTGAGGCAATTTGGCAGTACATCAGAATCATTAAAAATACTCTTTGAACTAGATTTTAGATGTCTAGGAATTCATTCCACAGAAGCAATCATGGTAGTATTCAAAGATTTAAATGTTAAATATGTTCACTGAAGTATTGCTTATGATAGAGAAAAGTTAAAACCACCTAAATTTCTCAGCAGTTAGTATTAACACATTTGACGTTTATTCAACAATTCGTGTTGGCTTCCTACTATGTGCTAAGCATCATGGGTTAAGTTTAAAAATGTATCCTCAAAGTAAAAAAAAAAAAAATGTATCAGTGTAAAAATCACATGATCTCAAACTACTTTATAAGTTTAGTATACTAAAATTCTAGAAAAATCACAAATAGATTTTTTTTTTTTGGAGGTTGAGGGAGGAAATGATAAAATTAAAGTTCAACTGGAAAAACAAATGCTTGAGAATAACTGAAATAATTTAAAAGAAATATAATACAATTAAGAATATATGGAGTTCCCGTCGTGGCGCAGTGGTTAACAAATCCGACTAGGAACCATGAGGTCGCGGGTTCGGTCCCTGCCCTTGCTCAGTGGGTTAACGATCCGGCGTTGCCGTGAGCTGTGGTGTAGGTTGCAGACATGGCTCGGATCCCGAGTTGATGTGGCTCTGGCGTAGGCTGGTGGCTACAGCTCTGATTCGACCCCTAGCCTGGGAACCTCCATATGCCGTGGAAGCAGCCCAAGAGATAGCAACAACAACAACAACAACAACAACATCAACAAAAAAGAATATAAAACATCACTAATTAAAAGTGTGCCAAATGACCAGCAGGCACATGAAAAAATGCTTAACATCACTAATTATTAGAGAAATGCAAATCAAAATTACAATGAGGTACAACCACACACTGGTCAAAATGACCATTATTATTAATAAGTCTGCAAATAATAAATGCTGTAGAGGGTGTAGAGAAAAGGGAACCCTCCTACACTATTGGTAGGAATGTAAACTGGTACAACTACTATGGAGAACAGTACAAAGGTTCCTCAGAAAACTGAATATAGAACTACTCTATGATCCAGCAATCCCACTCCTTGGCATATATCCAGACAAAACTACAGTTTAAAAAGATAACATGCACTTGTATGTTCATAGCAGCACTAGTCACAATAGCCAAGACACAGAAACAATCTAAATGTCCATCGAGGAGTTCCTCCATGAGGATACAGGTTCGATCCCTGGCCTTGCTCACTGGGTTAAGGATCTGGTGTTGCCATGAGCTGCAGTGTACATCGAAGACACAGCTCGGATCCCGCATTGCTGTGGCTCTGGCAAAGGCCGTCAGCTACAGCTCCAATTAGACCCTTAGCCTGGGAATCTCCATGTGCCACAGATGTAGCCCTTGCAAAAGACAAAAAAAAAAGGTCCCTTGTTGCCACAAGTCAGGTATAGGTTGCAGATGCAGATTGGATCTGGCTTGGCTGTAGCTGTGGCATAGGCTGGCAGCTGCAGCTATGATTAAACCCCTAGCCTGGGAACCTCCATATGCTCATATGCTATGAGTGTGGCCCTAAAAAGACAAAAAAAAAAAAAAAAAAAAAGTCCAATGACAGATTAATGGATTAAGAAGATATGGTACATATACACTATGGAATACTACTCAGCCATAAAAAGAGAATGAAATAATGCCATTTGCAGCAAATGGATGCAATTAGAGATTCTCATATTAAGTGAAGTAAGTCAGAAAGAGAACGACAATATCATATGATATCATCTATATGTGCAATCTACAATATGGCACTAATATTTATATATATATTTATATATATGTATGACAGAGTCACTTTGCTGTATAGCAGAAATTGGCACAACATTGTAAATCAACAATACTTTAATAAAAATAGTGCACCAGATGAATGACTAGGTTGATTATTAATAAAAGAAGTTAAAAATGGACCAAACTATCTCTACGAATTTTGTCTATGATAACTGTAATGTTTCAAAGATGAATTATATGACTAATATTGTTTGGACTATTGGCTCTTTATATCCTAATAGCATATCATGCAACAAAATAAATTTAAGATGGATTAAAAATTAAACATAAAAAGTGATGTCTATAATAAAATATATGTGAATATTTACATAATGTTGAGTGGGAAAAGTATTCCTAAAAATGACAACAAAGGCAGAAATTTGAAAGGAGAAAAATAATAGTTTAGATTTGATGAGAGAGAATGGCTTTTCTAAAAACTTTAATTGAAAGACAAAATGACAAAGTTGGAAAAAATCTGCAGATATGATGAAGGATTAGTGTTTTTAGCATATAAAGACCTCTGACAAATGAATAAGAATTAAATTCTCTTTATACTAATGTGCATTACTTTGTGCTGGACTATTCTAAATATTTCATATATGTTTACTCATTTGATTCTTGCAACAGTCTTATGACATGCAGGAAATTTTTACAGATAAAGAAACTGAGGCACCAAGAGATTAAGTAAACACCCAAGGTTACAAGCTGATAAGTAGTGATGGTAGAGTCAAGATTCAAACTCTGTCACTAACAGCCCGACTCCAAAATTGATGTTACTTTTCAAAGGATATGAATAAGAAATTTATTTTTTAAGGAAAAAAAAGAAATGAAATGCAAAAACTAATGAATAAATACTCCATTTCACTACCAATCAAGAAAATACAATTACACTTGAAAAAGCTGCCACTCTCTACCTGATATTGGCAATGGTTGAAAATAATGGCAATATATTGTGTAAGCATGAATTAGTTAAGATGCATACTCTCATAAACTGCAGATAAAAGAAAACTGGTTCAACTTTTCTGGAGGACATTTTGGCAGTATGAATCAAATGCCTTTAAAAAGTGATTACCAACAATTCATTTCTAAGAATTTGAACTAAAAAAATCTTCAGACATGGGTGCAAAGATTAAGCTACAAAATAGTTTATTGCAATGTTGTTAATAATAACAAAAAATTTATAAATACCTTAACTATAGATATAAGTTAAACTATAAAATGCCCACTAACCAAATAGTATGCAACCATTAAAAATAATGATGTAAAATAACAGGGGTATCATAGGAAAATATAAATGATAGGATATACTGTTAAATAAAAAGGCAGAGTATAGAGCACTTGTTACCATATGATTCCATTTTTGTTTAACAGGGAGATGCAGATATAATCATTAGGGAGAGAGAGAGAGAAACATAAAATTTTAATACTGGATGAATATAACCTTAATACTATAATGATTACATCTGGATGAGAATGCAGTTTTTTTGTATTTTCATGTGTTTCCTAAATTTCTTATACATAATATGTTACTTTTGTAGTAAATAATAAGGTTCATTTTAAAAAAAAAGAGGTATGCAGAAGAATATTTAATGACATGATACGTTAACTTTTAAAAAGTAGCTTGCAAAACAGCATGTGCAATAAGACACTATTTTTCTTTTTAAAAATATGTGTATCTAAGTAGAAAAACTTGATGGACATAATCAGTATAAACATTTTTGAGGTATCTCTAAATGTCATTTTGGGAGGGCTTTTTTTTTTAGTTTCTATTTTCCAAATTTTCTCCAATAACCATGGTGTATTTTTTAATCAGGAAAAAAAGACGAGAAAGACTATATTTTACCCCTTTCTCCAAATGCATTCTAATTGTTGAACAAATCTCTAATTTATGGAAAAGCAAATAGTATATGCCTTCTTACTGTCAAAATAAACACAAAAAGATATGATAGTTTTTCTTCAAAAGGCAAATATCATAAATGTATCAGTGTATTCTATCAATTAGAAATTTTATTTAAAATGACAAACCCCTTTAAATGTACTATATCAAGCTGCAAATGAACCCTACAAAGCAATCAGGTAAACCTCCTTGATACTTGTCCATCTGTTGATAGATAGGTAGATATGATAAAATAAGATAATTGTACATAGTTAAATGTTTGATTAAAAGCAAATATGTTGACACTGGTCATCAATATGGCAAAATAACAAAAAAATTAATAGAGATCAATTATTTAATGGTGTATCATTACCAAAAGTCCTGACCTGCATTCCTAAATATGTGATCTTGAGCAAATCAATTAATCTCAACAAGTTTTAGATTCCTCAGCTTTAAACTTGCAGTAAAAAATTCTACACTTTGGCTCTAAAACTACAGTAAAAAATGATAGAAATGTAAAGAATTTTCATATAATTAAGCTAATTATAAACCCTGGAAAACCTCCAAAATTAGTATCTACTTAAACACAGAAGAAGATGGTAACAACATGAGACAAAAAGGAGAAATCCCCCCCACCAAAAAAGAAACAAAATGAAGAAAAAGAAAAAAGCAGATACCCTTGATAATGAAGAATTTCTTTCACAGGGAATCAAGACTCAGGAAAACTTACTAGCTTTTTCCTATTTTCAGAAGGCCAGAAGGACTGGAGACCAAATTTCTGAATTTTGGCCAAAAGCCCCAAGTCTAACTAATCACCCAGCAGCACTCCTCCACATGGAGAAGCTGATACAGCATCAACAAATTCTTTATCAAAATCAACACTTTGTAACATTGAGAAAATTAAAAATGTTGTAATCTATAAATGGCCCAGCCTATTCTGTTAAAACTTTACCACAATTGGACACTACATTTAAAAGAAAAAGTTTCTCTTTACCTCTGCTACAATTTTATTAAGTCATATAGAAAGTTTGCTTGTTCTTATAATTTTGCATAGATTATTTATACACATTCTTCAGGAAATATGCATAATATTGTCAGTTTCATTTTTCTGCTAAGGGAGAAAACATGCTTGAAATTTTCTATTTTTCATCATAAAATGTTAGTCTCTTACATCAACTTTCACTGATTTTCCTTCCCCTTAAAATTTCACCTTTCTTCCCATTTCCTCCTCCAATCCAAATACACACATACACATGAACACACACACACACACAGAAGCACACACAGCACGATGCCAGACATTTTTAAATAAACATTTAAACATAAAATCAACTGAAGACCAAGTTGTAAGCGGTTTCCAAAAAAAAAAAAAAAAAAAAGTTTGTGAAGATAGTAAACGAAAGCACTATACAGTCTAATTGAAGTCTGGTAATTTTTTTTCCTCTAAGTCAATGAAACCACCATTACAATAAGCCAATTCTCAGAGTTAATCACTATAAAAGAAAAGCAAAAGCCTTAAAAAGCAAAAGTCTTTGCCTATCAAATATTTTATTTTTTACTTACTACAGATTTTTCTGGATATCTTAGCATTGCTTCTCTCCCAGCTATCATCAAACCATCCAATAAACACCTGTGTCAAACACACTGTCTCTTTAGCGCATAAATAACGACACAGCTGACACTTGTACACAGAAAGATTAACCTAAAGGTTTAATCAAATACCTCAACTTCAGGAATTAGCTTCTCCCCTTTGTCCTTTGGTAGCCACAGCCTCTTCATTGGAAGCCTCTATTGCTGTCATTATTTCTAATTTGAAATCATCCTCACCTCCACACCCTTCCACGAAGGAAACATAGCTTTTATCTTTGTCTTGCACATGTACACCATAGTAGGGGGGGTAGAGTAAATTGCCACTTGCAACCTTCTTTCAATAATAAATAGCAAATAAACAAGGAGTCCTCTCTATTACAGGATACCAATACACATTCAACACGCAAGTCAGCTACTGGACTCCACTGTTAATCTACTTGTCTCAGGTATCATATTTTCAAATGGCAGGGGGGAAAAAAAATCTCACCATCCAAGAGGAAATTATCTGAAGGTAAAGAGATGCTATATATTTTATACCTCATATGACACTTGTGTCCATTCTGAATAATATACTGTAACTTTGGATGTTTCTGTGCTTAGGTCTAAGAAATGACCTAAAACGAACTTACAGAGTTCATTGTGAGGTCACTGTCAACTTCAAGATAGGTCTTAAGGAAGGAGAGAGGGAATGATGGAAGACATTACTTAGGTTATTGGTGAAGTGAAAAATATATGATTTTGATAGGCAAAAACTTAAGATTGTTAGCAGTTTTACAAAACTCAGAGATTTGAAAAATAGTTAAAATAATAGTAACACTTGTAAAGAACTTATACAATAAGCATCATTGTAAGTTATATATATTAACTTATTTAATCCACAAAAAACAACTTATATTGGAGTAGATATTATTATCACTATGCCTATGTTACACACAAGAAAGTAGGCACATAGCAATTAACTTACCCAAGATTAAACTAGTAATGGTGGAGTCAGTATTTGAATCTTGGCAGCAAACTTTAAAGACCAAGTCCTTAACCACCATTTAAACTCTGAACTACCATAAAAGAATCTAACAAGCCTTTTCCTTGAAATTGCACTTTCACGGGAGTTCCTGTCGTGGTGCAGAGGAAAAGAATCCAACTAGGACCCATGAGATTGCGGGTTCGATCCCTAGCCTTGCTCAGTGGGTTAAGGATATGGCATTGCCATGAGCTGTGGTGTAGGTCACAGATGCAGCTCAGATCTGGCGTTGCTGTGGCTGTGGTGTAGCCTGGCAGCTATAGCTCTGATTTGACCCCTAGCCTGAGAACCTCTAAATGTCATGGGTGCGGCCCCTCCCCCCCAAAAAAAACACCAAAGAGAAAAAAACAAAAGAAATTACTCTTTCATTTCACTTATAAGTAGAAATATACATTGAGATTAAAACATGTTTCCCCAAGAAATATAGCTATAGATAATCAAACCATGATGTTTTGTCTAATTACTATATTGAGCTCTTTGTAAATCAATAAATCAGTACCTTTTGGTATAGGAAATTTAGCACAGTATATACTCATGATCCTATGAATTACAAAAGATGGGGTTATTTAACAATAATAAGAATTTCTCTTTCCTTGGTAGTTGTTTGTTTGTTTTGCTTTTTAGGGCCACTCCTGTGGCACATGGAAGTTCCCAGGCTGGGGGTTTCATCAGAGCTACAGCTGCCAGCCTACACCACAGGCCCAGCAATGCCAGAGCCGGGCCACATCTGCGACCTACACCATAGCTCACAGCAACACTGGATCCTTAACCCATTGAGCGAGGCCAGGGATCGAACCTGCAACCTCATGATTCCTAGTCGGATTCATTTCCACTGCATCACAATGGGAACTCGCTAGGTTTTTGGTTTTTTTTTTAACTTCATTCTTTTAGTATTAATTTGCCCTGGATATTGAGTTCCTTAGACATCAAATTTCTCCATAGATCCCTTATACAGGAATATCCTTATAGTAGAGCAATGAGGAGAATTTGAAAGGAAGTAAAACCCAAAACAGACGTCTTAAAGTAATACACTAAAGGTCACTGACTTTTCTTAAAGGAGAATTCCTGAACTAAGAATCTATTTACTTTTACTTCAGATAAAACTATAGTACTTTGAATTATCTGAGGGGTACGCCTGGGTTCAAATCCTGATTCTACTACTTACTAGTATTATGATCTTAGGCAAGTCACTCAACTTCTCTGAATCTAGGCATTTTTATCTGTAAAACAGTCCACCTCCCTGGAGTGTTGCAGAAATAAACCCAATTAACATAGTATATGTGAAATTCTTAGCACAGTGCTTTGCATGTATCAAGTGCTCAATAAACGGTTCTCTGTTACCTAAGAAAACTGAACTAATAATAATTCAAGGACTTACTGTGAAAATTAAGTAGCATAATTTATGTGAAAGCACCTTTTTTAGTGCTGTACAACAAAAAGGAACTCTATAAAATGCTAGTTTTCCCCCTTTTATTATCTAATGTAACAGCCCATAGCCACATAGAAATAGCTCATAGGAGTATAGAAAGAGGATTGATATTACTAGAGGCAAAAACACTAATTACCAAGAAATGACCATTTACAGACTTGAAACAAAGGCAAAAACAGAAAATTCAAAATGCAGACACAAGACCTCAAAAACCCTGCAGTTTGGGGGACCACTCAATATAGGGATAAGTAGCTTTAACAGACACTCAACTCAAGGAGCAGCTCAGGAATCAGATGCTAATCACGATGACTCTGAACCATCAAGACAAGATGCTAAGTAATTAAATTTAAAAATTATAATTTAAAACTGGATATGGTATAACCTTAACTATACATATATAACATGAAAATTTTAATAGGGGTTATGTCTGGTAATGGCATTATGGATGATTTTAAACATTCTCTTCTTCAATTTTTCTATATTTTCTAAACAACAAACCATTTAGGAAATCAGAATATACAGGTAAACTATAAAAAATAATGTTGATTCCTAAAGAGGCAGTCTTTAGAAATTTAAGAAATACATGAGCATGTTACTGGGGGATTAACTCATTCTGTATTGAGTTCCTTGCTCATATAGTCAAATTGATCCTTGGACAATAAAAGAATTACAAAAATGAAACTACTGTGAAAATTGTGATTAAATGTTGCATAATAAACTCACTTGAAAAAGAAAAAATGCTAAAAGTAGATTCATTTTAGAGGTTCTACTTTAAATAGCAGTCAGTATCAACACAAAGCTAATAACAGGAACCACATATGATTACCTCTATCTTTGCTTGCAACAATTCTGACACACCCTCATTTTTAGGGTAAGAAAATGTTTTAAACAACTCGAGGGAAAGAGCAAAATAAACTGATAAAACGGAGAAATTTCAAGTTGCATAGTCATAAATTCTTTTTTACCTTCTAAAATAGACATTAGAATGCTTTAGGTAATTTAGCTATTACTAAGCAATCATTGACTGCACAGCTGAAAAAGAAAGAAAAGGTGGCAGTATAAAAAAATTAAAATACCAGAAATGAAACTATGGCAAATGTTTTTCTTTCTGATCAAGGCTGTGTGTCTCTCTTTGGAACTGTCCCACTGAATACCACCTACAATTAGCAAACACGTTAGAGAGCAACACATACAGCAGATTCTAAAGGACTTTTTCATTTAGAAAAAGTTCTTCCTATAAATATAAATTGTTTTTCATTATCTTATTTCTCCACTAACTAGAGCTTTAATTTTAAAAGTGAAAGGTAAAAGAATAAACAGGCACAAAGTACTGGGACACTGACAACTCTCAATTACTTTCAATATTGGTATCATTATCAGTAATATTAATAGTACAGTGCTAGTACAGATACTTGATGGACTAAATAAAAGTCACACAGGTAATCTGTGGCATAGTCAGAACTAGAATTTAGATTATATGCTTCCCAATTATAATTAATATTCCATTCCCTCTTACCATAATTTTCCCTAAAACTTGGTATGTCCAGATTTAACTGGCAAGTTAGCTGATACAGCTCTTTTTCATTTCTTTTCCTGGACTCCAACTGTCAATGGCCTAAAGGCAGAGGACACTATTAACATCAGAGGTATTTACATCTTGTAATAAAAGGAAGATAAGTCTAAATGATGCCTTGTAAATTGTCTTCTGAAGGGTAGTTTATCTTTGGAAAACAAACAAAAATGTTAAAGGTGTTTTCACTCTCAGTAGTGTCACTGCTTTCATGTCTTATTTCCGTCACTTAAATATACAAATAAATATTAACTACTTCCATCACTGTTTACTTTCAATAAACAGGTAAAGAAAAAATAAAATAAATATTAATCCCTTTATTAATGTGTTTGGGAGCATATTTTAATCCATTTTTAAATTGGATACATCCAAGTCTTGGAGATGCAAATTCCTATGATTACAAGAGACACTAAGTTTTTCACGGTGCTTAAAGGTTCTTTGGGCATAATAAATAAGTTTATGGTTCTGATTCATTTTCTGCTCTTTTGAATTAATGTGCAGAAATCCTAGGCAACTACCAAATCATTTGTGACTAAATTGAGTACAAAAGAAAAAATATGTGAAACATTATTTAATTAAAATTTCGCCTTTTTTCTCCCACTCCCTATCCCACTAGCTAGTCATCATTAAAACTAAAAGGACACTTTCATATTTGTTGCTATCAAATTAATTGCCTCGGACCACTTTAGTACCTTCAGAGATCTGTGGTTGCTGGAGCCATATTGTTCTCTGGGGTCAACCCCTTGAGTATGGCTCTCAAGCTTCTGGACTTATTTCAAAGCTGTCTTCGGTAATGTAAAAACTTAGCTTGTATTGGTATACATAGGTCTCTTAAGGAATGCTAGTGGAGTTTTGTTTTTTGTTTTTTTTTTTCTCTTACATGTGGTTTGGGATTTAGCTTGGGGAATGGAGTAATAATAAGAGTTGGAGAAGAGGGAGTTCCCATCCTGGCGCAGCAGAAATGAATCCGACTAGGAACCGTGAGGTTGCGGGTTCAATCCCTGGCCTCGCTCAGTGGGTTAAGGATCTGGCATTGCCATGAACTGTGGTGTAGGTCTCAGACACGGCTCAAATCTGACGTTGCTGTAGCTGTGATGTAGGCCAGCAGCTGTAGCTCCAGTTGGACCCCTAGCCTGGGAACCTCCATATGCCACAGGTGCGGCCCTAAAAAGCAAAAAAAAAAAAAAAAAAGTGGGAGAAGAAATCCATTCTACCTTAATAATTGTATCATAGTACAAGAAAAGCAAAACAAAGAAAAATTTACTTTTCTAAGTTGAGGACATCACGTTGGGAATTTTTTTTTTCCTGCTACCTGAACTGTGATGCTAAAACATAAAATCTGATCATGTATCCTGCTTTAAAACCTTTATTTCCTCATAACCTACAAAATTAACTCCAAATTACTTGGGATGGATACAAGAGCTATTAGTATCAGATTACAAACCATCTTTCTAATCTTATCTTCACACACATAGACTCACACAGCAACTTAAGACTTGATATCTACTCTGTGTAGATTATTCTTAGTCATCTTTATCTGATTTCTGTTTCTAGAGCTTGCAAGCTTCTTCCCAAATTATGGCCTTCTAAAAACTATTCCCCTTCATTTCTCCTCTTCACTAAATTATCCCTTATTCATCTTTTAGGCTTCAGCTTTAATATCAGTAATGCAGAGTCACTGTCCTTAATACCAAATCCAAATTAAGTCTCCCTTTCCCGGCAGAGTATTTATTATCTTACAATTAAATATTTATTTCATGTCATCCTCATCATTGGATTGTAAACGCTTAGAAAAAAGGGACAATATACATTTTAGTTCACTGCTGTATTCCTAGCTTATAATACTTAGTATTCAGTAGATACAGAAGATTCTCTTATTACTCAAATATTCATTATGTGATTCTCCAAAATAACATAGGAAATTAAAGGCAACAAAATATAAAAATATTCACTAAGAAATTCAACGTTTATAAAGTTAGTCTCCACTCAAACATCTCTTACAGATTAATTTAACTGTATCTCACCCATTTAGATCAATTTCTTTGTATCTTTGATGATCACTGCCTAGTGGCTTCAAACTTGTATGTAGACTGTAGCCTTTAAAAAACACTGATGCCTGAGTCCCATTCCCAAAGACTGATTCAACTGACTGGACTTCAGGCTAAAGGAATACTTTGTTAAATTGCTAGATAATTTTTTTTTTCAGTTAGGATTGAGAATTGGGATAGCTGATTGATAAGATATTGCATTGTAGAATACTGTAAATAATATTCATAATAAAAATATAAAATGACTTCAAAATGAAGTTGCAAATCTTGTAAAAGAAGAAGGAACTCATGAGAAATACAGTGTTGAAGATCAGCTCAAATTATTAACCAACCAAGATTTTGAAGTTAGACAAGAAAGAAAGTGAAGAATCAAAAACTGGCAGGAATGATATGATAGATTAATCAAAAGATAATGATTTAAATATAAAAGATTAAGCAAAGTCCTTAGAAAATGTTCTCTGCAAAAATGGTACTATAGTGTCAAAAATGACTCTGGTATCACAATATTTGACCTGAAAAATTATTCTTAAATAGAGTTAATTCATTCAACTTAGAGTTAACACACAGTTATAAATACAAATGAAATACTGCCAATTATAGAAATTTATTTTTATTAATTTTCTTTTCTTTTTTTTGGCTGCACCTGCTGCATGCATAAGTCCCCAGGCTAGGGATCAAACCCTTGCCACAGCAGTGACACAAGCCATGGCAGTGATAACACTGGATCCTTAACCCACTGAATTTTTAAGATTCGGTCAAAATAAAATCATTTTCCCTACTGTTTACCATGAAATTTTGATCCTCATCCATTAGTTTACTGAAATACAAAAGACATGTGTCACATGACCTTGCCAAAGGTATAGAGATAGTTCTACATTTTTCCTTTCATATTTTCATATTGTTCCCTTTCCTGGCCTCATTACAATGCTTGGGACCTCCAAAGCAATGTCAAATAGGGGAATGATCATGAGCATTAATTACCTTGCTCCCCATTGAGAAAAGAATACATTTCTATATTTCACCATTAAACATGATGTTAGTTGTGGGTTTCTCATAGATGTTCTTTTCAGATTAAAGAAGTTTGGTTGTATTCCTAGTTTGCTGAGAATTTTTAATTATAAATCATTATCAAATATTTTTTCAATATCTATTTAAAGGATCATATTATTATTTTTCATTTATTATTATTTATTATTGTTAATATAGTGAGATTTTCCAAATGCTAAATAAACCTTGCATTCTTGGCCTAATCCCTACTTGATCAAGATATGTTATCCTTTTGTTTTATGTTGCTGGATTTTTTTGCTGGTGTTTTGTTAAGGAGTTTTGCATCTATGACCATGAAGGATGCTTGTCTAAAATTTTCCTTTTTTGTAATGGTGTGTCAGGTTAGATGTTAGGGTTATACTAGCCTTGTTAGGTAGAAATCATTCCTCCTTCCTCTAATTTTTTAAAGAGTTTATGTAATATTGATATTATTTCTTAAATGTTTGATAGAATTCACCATTGATACCATTTGAGCCCACAGTTTTTTAAAAAGGGTTTTTTATTTAAAAACTAAATATCTTTTATAGATAAAGTGCTATCTAGGTTTTCTCTTTCATCTTGTGTCAATTTTAGAAACTTGTATTTTTTGAGGAATTTATCCATTTCTTCTAAGTAGTATAGGCATACCTCATTTTACTGCACTGTAGATACTGTGTTTTCTACAAATTGAAGTTTTGAGGTAACCCTGTATTGTCAGATGATGATTAGAAATTTTTAGCAATAAAATATTTGTAATGCTATTGCACACTTACTAGTCTACAGTATAGCATAAACATAACTTTCATATGCACTGGGAAATCAAAAACTTAGTGTAACTCAATTGTGATATTCACTCTATCACAGTGGTCTGGAACTGAACCTGCAATATCTCCCAGGTGTGCCTGTAAATTTTTTTGGTATAAGATATGCATAATATTCCCTTATTGTCTATTTAATCTCTACAAATTCTTTGCTGATAATTCCTCTTTCATTCCCTATATTGGCAAGTTGTATTCTCTTTTTTTCTCAGAATTTATCAGAAAAACAATTTTAACCTATACATTTTTCTTGTTTTCAGTAATGTGTCTAGGTGGATTTTTCTTTGCATTTATCCTGCTTGAAGTACACTAAACTTAATAAATCTGTAAATTTATATCATTCACCAAATTTAAGAAAATTGGAGCCACTATTTCTTCAAGAGTTTTTTTCTGCCGTAATATTGTCTTCTTTTTTCCAGGGACTTTTATATATGTTATAATTTGTAATAATGTTTTACACAGCCCTAATACTATATTCATTTCTTTTCTAATTTTTTCTTTTTGTGTTCTTTAAATAGGATCATTTCCATTGATCTATTTTCAATTTCCCTGGGGTTTTTTTCCTCTGTCATTTTATTTATTCTACTGATTGGCCCATCAAGTTATTTTATTTCAGATATCATATATTTCAGTTTTAATTCCAATTTGGTTCTGCCACTAATTTCTATCTCTCCATTGAAATGCCCTATTTTTTTTTTTTGACACTTTCCTGCTTCTTCATTTGTTGAATTACTTGGTATTATTTCTTAAATATCATGACCATTATGGCATGGAGACTCTAGATTTTTTTACAACTTGATAAAGAGTGTCACTTTTTGTTTTAGCAAAAAGCTTACTTGCTTATACTCAAACTGCATATTCTATCTCATCTGCAGTGGACAGCAACAGAAATATCTGTTTAGTTCTTTTTATCCTTACGTGGGCTGCTTAAAGCCTGACGTGAGCATGTATGGTTTGGAGATCAGTCAGAGATTGGGGCAAAGTATATACATCAAATCTGGAACTCCCTTTCTGGGACTTTCTTTTCCAGGATTACCGCATTTCCCAGTAGTCATGGTTGCCTCAAAGTCTGCTCTCCTGGTTTCCCAGACCAGAAAGTCTGCTGATTTTTCTGTTGAAGTTTTACGGACTGAGGCATGCCCTCATACTGGAAACCTTGAAAATTACAAATTTACCCAGGATTCTTCCCTCCTTTCTTCCAAATATCACCTCCTCTTAAGATTTAGCCTGCCTTGGATTGCCTTCCTGTATCTTCGGATAGTTGTCTTTCATGTTTTGTCCAGAGTTTATAGTTGTTATTCTTAATGTTAAGTGGATTAATTTAAAATGGCCTTTCTCACTAGCAATTATCCTCTGATAATAAAGGCTTCTTATGTTGCCTTAATGAAGGATTAAATGATACAAATAGATGCTTTTTCATTCTTCCGTGCCTTTACAGATTCTGTTCTGCCTACGACATCCTTAATTCTCAAAATCCCACGAGGTAGAAACTTCCTATGTTCATTTTATAAATTTTAAAAGCATATAGTCATATTTTGTCATCACCTAGATTTTAAATACCTAAAGTTTTAAAAAAGAATACTTAAACTAAGAACTAACTTAGATGCCTAGCAATATAGTAATGGTACATATATCTCATAAAATACTACATAGAAGAACATAAAGCTATATAAATTGACAGAGGTCTAAGTCATAATTTTAATTTAAAAAAGGATACATAAAGTATAAAGCAAAATGTAAAAGGGGAGACTGTTACCCTCACACAAAATATAATTGCATATTTCTATATAATTGTGCTTATTTGTACATTATTATATAGAAAGAAGTCTGGAAGGATATAAAGCAGATTGAAAACAGTAATTATGTTTTGGAAGAGAAATTGGATTTAGGGCGGAGAGAGACATTAAGGAAAATTTCCTTTATTTTTTTCAATAATTATTTATTCAAGCAATATTTATGTAATGTTTGCCTACTATATGCCAGGCATTACTCTATAACAAGAATGTGTTTGGGTATTACTTCAGTAACTTTAAAATACTTTTAACTATTTAAATGAAAGTATTATACCAAAAAGGAGAAACTGAAATAACCGAAAATCTATAAGGTACTTAAAAATATGATCCTTTACCTTACTAATGTACCAAAGCTCAGGGGCCTTTTAAAGGTAATTAAGTGAATTTAGTGTTATTTTTAAATCTATTCTCCCTAACTCAGATCAAATTCTTCTCCAAATCTGGACCCAGTGGAGAAACAAACTGATTTCTCTTTTCTCCCCTATATTACAATGCCATTCTCTTATGCCAATTCTTTGGAGTTTGGGGAATAGCTGGTGAAATCTAAAGTTCTTATTTGGGATAATTCCAGGCATCAAATGGCTGCCAACACATAAAAATCTACCAAATTTTTTTTTCTTTTACTCAGCCAGGAATGGAATGTGAGCTGCAGCTGTGACCTCTGCCACAGCTGCAGCAACTCCAGATCCTTAACCCACAACACCATGCCAGGGATCAAACTGGCACGGCTACAGAGACAACACCAGATCATTAGCACACTGTGCCACAGTAGGAACTCCAAAATCCACCATTTTTTAATTCACCAGCTAGAGTATGACTGAGCAATTCAGAAAGTAAACCTGGCCTTCATGATGTTCATCCTTGGCTTCACGTAAGAATATGTCTTTGTTAACATTGACTCATGTCCTTGCTTTAGCCAGTTAACACATAGAGGACCAACTTTAAAACTGAAACAACTTGCTATAACTCAATATTTTTTATTCTATTTGTTTATTTATTTATTTTATTGTAATCAATTGTTGGGGATATAACTCAATATTTCTATCTTTCTCCTCAATTCCTTCTAGTAACGAGGGCTTCACTACCTCAACCAAAAGGCTCATTCCATTTTAGACAAGTGTAACTGTTACAAAGTGTTTCTTCTGCTGTTCCTGTGACTCTGGCTCCCTATGATTTTCACGTGCTAACTTGGGTTTGTCCCTCCATAGTACACACTCTTTCTCTATGGCAGCACTTTTGCCATCCCAGGACAGCTACCAGATTTTCTGAAGACTTCTATTCTTCAGAGTGAACATGTCTGCTTCTTTTAACCTAAGGTAAACTTTTACTTGCTGGCCTAGAAAGAGTGAGACATTGAATTTCTCTGCAACCAGGCTATTTGTCCAATTGAAAAAAACAAGATTTGGCTTTTACCTTAATGTAGCAAATGGCCTTCTTGGCTAATCATTACAAATACCTCCTGACATTTATTTGTCCTCAAAGAAATACCCCATCCACTTTCCTGCACACATGTATATAGGCAACATATACATTGCCTTCCACTTTTTCTTTCAAAAAAATATTTTAAATGAGTACTAAAATGTGTCCATCCTCAGTTCAGGTGACTGGAGTTTCCATCCAAGGGGCTTGTACCCTCTCTGCTTTATCACATGGTTTTAAGCTACAGTTCATTTACTCTAAATAATGGTATTCCATTTATACAAGTTCACAGCTATTTCTCCTTATTTTTCTACCCCTAAGATATCTGGCAAGGATGGGCCCATTAAACTTTATCCAATAAGCCTTAACTTAGAATAGGCTTAGCAGGGTGTCTATTAATTATATGCATTTAACCATCTCAGTTCTATTTGCTGGTGATTGTTAACTACTTGGCAACTTTAGGAAATTAGAAAAAATAAAATGTTAAGTCTAGAAAACCTATTGAGGACATCCATCCATCATTCTCTTCCTTAAAAGAACCTAATTTTACCTTCCAATCCTTTTGGAAGGGGCCAAGGTAGAATATTTGTCTTGCCTGCAAAACCATACCTTGGATTTTTTTTTAAAGTCTTAGTACTAGCTTCTAATTTCTATCTCAGTTTTCCTAATTATAAAATGAACATAATAAAACTAGGACCCTTGCTTTAACTATCTCACAGGCTTACTATAAGAAGTGTATATGAGGGAGTTCCTGCTGTGGCACAGTGGGTTAAGGATCTGGCATTGCCTCTGCGGCAGCTCAAGTTGCTGCAGAGGCATGGATTCAACCTCCTGCCCAGTGCAGTGGGTTAAGGATCTGGCATTGCTGTAGCTATGGCTTAGGTCGCAGCTGCAGCTGGTCCAGGAACTTCCATATGCTGCAGGCATAGACAAAAAAAAAAAAGTGTATAATACATGGAAAAAATTCATTTACAAGTATAAGGAGTAATAAAAATGTAAGGTACACGCTATTATTAATAATAATGGCACCTCCTATGACCAAAATGAGACACTCTACAAATCTCTCCTTTTAACACTAAGACATTTTAATTAAATTCTCTTTTATCCCCTTTTCCCACACCACCAACCAAAACACACACACACACACACACACACAATATTTCAGCATAATCTTTTGGCCTTGGACTTTAATTACAAATGCCAGCAAAGATTTACATAGAGTATGACATAAATATACTCTGACATTTTGCAAACACCAGCCCTCCTCTCAGACTGATTTCATTTTTTTCCCTTTTTTATCACCTTTTCTATACTCTAAAAAAAAAAAAATCAAACTTCCTACTGATATTGTAGTAACTGTCACCACTATGAATATTTTAGTTATAGCTACCTACATTGAAACTCCTATAAGTGGCCTCAGGTATCATATATATTTCCTCAACTGTGCATCCACATTTCCCCCAGATATTTAGAGCCCATTGTAGTGTCCCCACATTACGATTATAGACACTATGGCTGCTCTATAGGGTTACAATGTGAAAGCTAATTTCTTGCATCAGGAATGCACATTCCCCAAAATGAGAACACAAAAGTCAAAGATTATGAAGACAAACAAGAAGCAACAATGGATAAGTGTGTTCTGCAGCTAGATTGTAAGAAACAAACAAGGTCCCTACCACCTCCCTCACCCCAATCTTAGCTAACACCTCAAGTTGCCTAATTTTACCTACACAATATACACAAATTAACCCACAGACTCCACTTTTATGTATTTTCTTTCTTTCTCTCAATCTCTTTTTCTTCTTGCTCATTCACTACATTCCTGTTCCTGATAAGAACAACAAATATTTATTGAATGCCTGTAATATACAAGACCGTGTGTGCTCAATACTAGGGAAAACATCTGAGAACAAAATAGGTGAGTCCAGAGAAAAGGACAGACATTAAATAAAAATCACACAAATAAATACATAATTTAAAGTTGCAATATCTGCTATTATTAAAGGGTGAGAAGCAAGATCTTTGCAAGCAAACAAGATTTGAAATGGAAGGATTAGGGAAGTCTTCTTTGAAGAAATGACATTTAAACAGATATCTGAAGGATGAGCAGGAATCATTCTGAGGAAGAGTGAGGGGAAGTGTGTTCCACTTGAGAAGATAGCATAACATGAAGACCTCAGAGCAGGAAAAAAAACTTGGAGGTAGATCAGTACAGTAGCTGAATCAGAAAGAACCATTACAAGAAGGGCAAGAGCTGAGGCTGGTAATGCAAAGGCCAGATTATACAGGGCCAGGGCTTTGCTGATTGTGTTGAGGATTTTGGTTTTAATTAAAGTGTAGCAGGAAGCCAAGAAAAAGTCTTTCTTAGCTTTAAAAGAATGGTAAGCATAATTTTTCCTCCTCTGTATACAATGAATGTGGAATTTGAATATAAGTATAAAGAAAGCATGGGAATGATAAACACCAAATTCAGAAGAATGGTTACCGCTAGTACAAAGAGAGGAAAACAAAATGGAGAAAGAGTTCACAGAAGGCATCAACTGTATCAGTAACATTTAATTGCTTATAAATATATATGTACTTTATTCTATTCTTCATACATTTTTGTATAACTAAAATTTTCATAATAAAAATTTTTTAAACACTGAATGATTGCTAAGAATCACTAGCTCAACTCCTTCTCATCTTTCCCAGGCTCATATTAAATCTTTTCAATTTTGAGAAAGACAAGCACAGAGAATTCAGGGATCTTCCCTCTTCTGCCTTTTATTTCATGGACCTTTATTTTCTAAACTTTTAGCATCAGATGTTAGAGGCTCTGTAATTAGTTATCCTTTGTTTTAGCATACACTGTAATCCTTGTAGCTTTCCAACAACCACAGAATTAATATGAGGATTAAATGAGATAAAGCATTTAACATAGCATTTAGCACACAAGAGCTCAATAAATTTTAACTCTGGTTTTTATTATTTCACTTACTCCAGTTTTATATTCCCAGCCCTTAATACGGGCCAGCACATTAGAACTTAAAAAAAGCTGAGTGTATATGGCCAAATGGTGCTCTGGTATTTTTTTGAATGCATATATACTACATGTATATATTCAACCAACACATATATGAACACATGCACACATATAACATATACTTCCAATATTTATACTTTAAAAAAACCTTTTTCTGTGCTTATGGAAGCATTAAATAACATAATATTAATTTGAGGCCCTTTATTGCCACTAAAGAAATACCTTTAAAGAAAAGGTTAAACTCCGCATTTGATGGTGCACCATTACAATTTAGGGTAAGTTTAATAAGTTTACCAACTTCTCCTAAGTATAATGCTACACTGGAATGATTTATGATTGCATAAAACTGCAGTAATTTTCAGTATGTTCCATTCTATGTTCAAAAGGCTCATTTTTGTAATATCAAGTAATTCATGTAAAACTTCAATCTTTCTTAGAAATGAATATTGACATCAAAATTTCTTATACAACAGGAGGAACAGTCTTTGATGGAATTACATTATTAAAATCATATCTTTTCACTTAATTTTCTTTGTACAAATAGCACAGATCCTCTCATTTCTCTTTCCTTCTAATTCACAAATACAATAAAAGCTGTCTTTAGAAAGGTCTTTAAATTAAACCTCAGGATGAAATGAGTACTAGGATCCAAAGAATAAAAGAACTTATGACAATTTTCGTCACCTAGAAGTCTGAAAATATCTCACTGAATCTTTATGCAAATATTATATTCTAAATTATATTTTCATTTTCATGCCTAAGAACCCAGAACTTGCTCTTATGAAAAAACAAGAATTTGTCAGTCACTATTCTTCAGTTTGAAGATTTCAGTTTAAGATTTTCAGTTTAAAATTCTTCAGTTTAAGATTTTTATAGGACTCATTCCTCCATATCCACTTCCTTGTTCTTAATCACAAATCTAATCATGTATTTTTATAAATATTCAAAATTAAATATGTTTATCTACTTATGTAAATACTTTTCAGTTAACTTTTACCAATAGTCTGTGTGGGGATCTCATTAACAAACACATTTGCAACTTTTTAGACTTGTTCTGGAAGCTTGTAAATTCATATTAGATTTAACTGTTTAAATATATCAACATTCTCAGCATTTAAAAAAACTGATACAAAAGAGTAATTCCAAGTTTTGTTTTACTTACCAAGCTCTGCCATTCCACCTCACTGCCTGAACAATATTATCAGCTCTTTGGATACTCATTCTTGCTAAGTAAAAGGATATTTCTTCTCTAGCTGGATTAATAATCAACTTTCTAGATAGTTCATTTGTAATTCTCTTCTGGTTAACCCTTAGCATTACAGCAGTCTACTCAAATCATGCTAATCAATTTATGACACAAGGAGGAATAGGGGCAATTCAATTATGCAGATAACAAATAGAAAGTAAAAATGAGGGACGGTTTAGATTAGGCACAAAAAAATCAATCAGCTTTACTTTTTTACACTAAAAGGTAAAAATCCGCACGTTGGATATTACAGAAGCACTCAGGTCATAAACGCAAGTAACAAGATACATGAAGAGAAAAATCTAATAGGCTTACAACACACCAGTCCAGTATATACTAGCCCATGTTTTCTGCTTTCTTACATACAGATAAATACAAATCAGCTCTGAGAAAAACAGATACATTTTTCTCTTAGTAGAAAGGTCTGACTTTCAACTTCTAAATGCCTCCTCTCTCAAGAGTTGTGATCACTTGGTGCCTTATCCTACAATATGTGTCATCTCAGATTTTTACAGCAATTTTCTCCAAATGTGATCTATAGATACTCACATCAGAAAAATCTAGGGTTTGGAGTGCCTGTTATGGCGCAGCGGAAATGAATCCAACTAGTACCCGTGAGAATGCGGGTTGATCCCAGGCCTTGCTCAGTGGATTGGGGATCTGGTGCTGCCGTGAGCTGTGGTGTAGGTCACAGATGTGGTTCGGATCTGGCGTTGCTGTGGCTGTGGCATAAGCTGGCAGCTGTAACTCTGTTTCGCCCCCTAGCCTGGGAACTTCCATATGCCACGTGTACAGCCATTTTAAAAAAAAAAAGAAGAAGAAAAAGAAAGAAAGAGAGAGAGAGAGAAGAGAAAAGGAAAATCTGGGCCCTTGTTAAAAATATAGACACCTGGGACCCACTTCGGAAATCCAAAGCACCTTCAGATGATTCTTACCGTACGTTAAAAATTTTGAGAGCCACAACTCCAGGACCATTTCTGACCTCATCTAAAAGAGACTCCAACACAACTCCTTGGGACTCAGTGAAATTAATTATTCTTGCTGCTAGTTTGACCTTGACTTTTTGTTTTGAATTTAATATCTAGGATTTTACTTATTTTCATATACCTGAATGCACTAGACCATCTAAGACCATGACCTTCCATGAACTGGGTGTCTGCAAGTGGATGGCTCAGAAACTGGAATTGACCCTTTAACTCCACTTGATGTCTATAGCCACACTGTGGTCTAGATACCTAAATCTCTAAGTACCACTTGCCCCAGACTTTTCTTGCTTTGTCTGCTTTATAAAACACTTTAATCTCCTATTTTATACCTCTCTTCTACATGCGTGAACTACTCTTGTTAGTGTTCACTGTCCAATCTTTTACCTAATGCACTGGGTCTACTATATTAACTTTCTCCCAATACTGTCTGCATCCCAGTGGACCCCTATAAATCTGCTCTATACCTGTTATGATGAGAACAGGACTTGCTTAGTCTTATCCAGAGACATGAAATTATTAATTAGGTAAAAGGAGAAAAGAAGCCAATGGTTTCACAAAATGCTACAAAAGCCCATGTTTATAGTCAGAATAAGGGAAAAGATAATGATTACGGAAAAAGAAGAAGCATAGAAAGCTAAAGGAAAGTCCTTGAGAATTGAAATAGTAAACTAAGTAAAATAAAGTGAAAAATGTATAATTCTAATCATTTGTTTTTATTTTCATGTAACCTATTAAGAAAGGTCAACACAATGATGATTATTTAACCTGGAGAGAAGGTAAAAATGACAAAAAGAAAAACAGCACTGGACCAGTAGAACTCAGAAGATGTGGGTTCTAGTGGTCTCTCCACCATTTCCTAGATTTATAACCTAGAGTAAGTCTCTGAACACCTCTGTGCCTTGGTCCCTAAATGGGTATAATAAACATGCCCTGTGCATCTAAGATTCTGATAATTAAACAAGATCATATTTATTAAAGAGCTTTAAAACTATAAAGACCATATAAATATAGGGGATTATTGTAGCTATACAAATTGCTATTGTATAAAGATTACAATTAACCCTTATCCACTAAGGACATAAAGTGGTGATTTTTTTTTGTTTTATATTATTTTTAAAAGAAAATATAAACCATATACAGTGAAAGAAGTAAAGAGGAGTTTGTGAAATATCTTTCCTAAGAAAATTTCAAGGATAGGTCCAATATCAGGTAGGAGCAGAATAAGATAAAATCATCCAAAAATATAGTAATCGGGTTAATCTGAGTTTGCCCATGTCAGATGCAAATTTTAGGAGTCTTACCAAAAGGACTCCTAGACAAGGAAAAGGATCATTTGGAGTGATACTGGTGACATTTCTCATCTAGAACTATCTCCCTAAAGCTAGAGTTCAGAGAGACTTCAAGTGGCAAAAGCCTAGAGTATTTGTGGCAAGACATTTAGACCGCATTCAACAAAGCCTATCCAAGATTCAGTCAAGTGCTATGATTTAATTTAACTGGATAATGTGTACATATGAAAAAACAGAAGTCTTTGGCCAATGTACAAATTGGTTGATGAGAGTTGCACATGTGAGAAAAAAAAAAGGGATTCTTGACTTAAAAAAAAGACACTTCTATCTTTTTAAGTTTCAATAAATGCACTCAACAAATATTGTTGAACACCTACTCTGTTCTAGGCATTGTTCAAGACACTGGGGAATATGTAACACAAACAGCTAAAAACTCTCCACTACTTAGAGTTTATATTCTAGGAAATATAAGGGGGAAATGGCAAATAAGTTTAACAGACATGCATATTACATAGTGTGTCAAAAGTTGCTAAAGGCTATGTAACCAAATAGATCTGCATTAAGGAGATCAGGAACATCTGGAGGGTTACAATTTTATTTTTGTTTGTTTTCTTTTATTTTATTTTTTACTTTCATAATGATTTTTATCTTTTCCATTATAGCTGGTTACAGTGTTCTGTCAGTTTTCTGCTGTACAGCAAGGTGACCCAGTAACACATACATGTATACTGGAGGGTTACAATTTTAAAATATGATGGTTAAGGCAGACCTCAACTGAGAAAACGACATCAAAGCTAAGACTTGAAGGAGGTTATGGGGTTTGGTGGGGCTCTATGATCATAAAGTGTTTTTTTCCCACCAATATTTAGTTTTACCAATTTAATAACAAGTAGAAGATATCCTTATAAATTAACTTTCACATGATAATACTGATAAATTGGAAATCAATAATTTAATGGTAAAACAAATTGTGGTACATCCAAATGATGACATATGATTAAAAACCATATTTTTGAAGACATGGGAAAATCCAATAAAAAAATTTTTTTTTGGTTGCACCCAAGCCATATGGAAGTTCCTGGGCCAGAGATAGAACCCAGACTACAGCTGTAACCAAAGCCATAGCAGTGACAATGATGGATTCTTAACCTCCTGTGCCATGAGGGAACTCCTAAAAGTATTTAAATACAAAAATATACAAATAGAGCATGGTGCAATTTTGCCTTTTTTTTCATTTACCCAACGACTATTTCTCAAGTGCCTACTATGAGCCACATACTGTTTGGGACACTGGAGAGAAGGCAGTAAACAAGCTAGGCATATTCTTTCTTCTCATACACACACAGATAAAAGACTAAAATGAAATACACCAATACATTTTATTATGAAATAATAAGGTAAAATAACAGATTATTTTATTTTACCCTCTATGTTTAAATACACTCCAAATCTTCTAAATATGTTCTGAATTGTTCCAAAAATAAAATATGGGATATTCTTTGATCTAAATATTATGGTTCATACTTGCCCTGGGATATCTGTTTGGATAAAGTACAGATTTACACTCATAATATTCTGTCAAATGTATATTGAATTTTGCAATCATATGATTCTGATTCTTATGTCTCACAACATCTAATAAAGTTGAATAACATCAGGTCCCTTTCTACAGTTGCAAAACTAAGAAACAGAACAGTTAACTAATTTGCCACACTGGGAAGAAAAACTGTTTAAATTCTAAATTAGAATAATGTATATGAAAATATTTCACACAGTGTCAGGATCAAGAAAGTTTGCAGACCCTGAATGTTATATGCTAGTATCTTAGGGTACATCTCTCCCCAGTTATGCCGGGGTTTTTTGTGGGTGGTTTTGTCAAGGAAAAAAAGTTCCAGTTATTTAAAATGGAGCTTTAATAGTTACCAAAGAAAATCTGTTCTGAATTCTAACCCTAACACGACCATCATCAGATGTTAGCTTTATTCCACCTCCCCTCAACCACCAAAAGACCAGTAGAGAAGCTAGACATGTTCCTACAATGCTTCATTCTTCCTTTGATTTCAATTTTTTATATTTAAACAGTATAGTAAATGGCACCTATCTGTCTACCTCTAACTGGTTAAGTTACCTTGAGCAAGTCATTTCAACATTCTGGTCTCACTTTTCATAGTTTTCAAATACAAGAATTGGACTAGATGATCTCACTGAGTCCTTAAGCTCTAGAAATTCATGATACTATTATTTCAAGTCTATGAAGGATCTACAATAAATTAAATGAACACAGCTTCTCAGTAAAAGAAAGGCTACAGCAATAAAAACAGTTGGATAGAAAAAGTAAGAAAACAAAGACCTGGGATTAAAAGAGAATTCAAAAATCTCCCTACCCCCCTGGACCAAGTCCAGCTTCAATTACACAAGGGGTGTTTTGGGACAATAGAGAGGGAGAAATATGAAGGTTCCTTTGATCATCAAAAGATGATCTTTTTGTTTAAAAAAAATAGTATTCCTATACACTCTGTGATTCTAAAAACATATAGCACACATATACATACGGGCAAATACACACACACACACACACACACAACAACAACAACAACAACAACCACAACCAAATGCTTTAATATTGAAATGGAAGAAAAATAGAAGCCACTCATTTTGCTAAAGTAAAGCATTTCAAATCCAGAGAGAGTGATTTGGTTTCAAAGGTTTTTAAGAAACAAGTCTGTATTCAATCCTTTTCCATCACCACCTCTGTAATACAAAACTTCCAATAGCTCTTAAAATTGTGGCATTTTCTTATGTACAGAGAGAAAAATTTGTGTTGCTATTGCAGCAACATCTAAACAGTTTCCTGTAAACTTTCGGTGATGGAAGTCATAGAATTTATGATAAAAACCTGTAGAGTGGTGAAACAAATTTCTTCCATATTTATCATTCATTTTATTCAGTGTGCATTTGAAGGAAAACCTTTTAAGAGCACCAATAATGTGAGAAAGCTACAACAACTAAATTTATTGTTAAGTATCGCATCACTGGTCCTCCTGGGAGTTCAGGAAGAAAGCTTAAATCACATTTCCTAACACATTGGAGAGTTTCCCAGAGATGCGATGGCCCACAGAGGCAAACCATCCAAACCACACTGGCATCTCAGAGATAGGGACAAAGAAATATCACTTTGTTCAATAAAAGCAAATTGAAGTTACCCTTTTAAAAAAAAAAAACAAAAAAAACAAAGTACAAACTCTCTCTTACCCCATTTTTCTCCTTTCTTTCTCCCTTCCTTTCCTGTTTCACCTGACTAAACTGTAGGTATTTGTTCCATCACCTGACTTAGGGGCTGGCTAGAAATATTAGAAGAAAAACAATCTACCATTGTTACATGAGACAACAACCTTTCATGTCCTTGAAGCTCACCATGACCTTTCATCTTTCCTATCCCCAATGGTCTCTCCTAACAACTAAAACTACACTCAGTCGGGCTGAATTCCAGATTGTCATAAAAAGAACCCTGTCCTTTCAAAACAAAACCAATTTTTACACCAAGGTGGGGGAGAAACACAAGTCCATTGTTCCCTCACAGATGGAAGTTGGAGTTACTAAGGCAACTGCTCTAATCCTCCTTTTTACCACCTTTTTCACATCACTGGCCTATCAAGTATGCTACCTTTTAACTCATAAGCTCAAAAGCTGGTAGTCTAACTGGCTGCCCTAATTAGCTACGATTTTCACACTACAGACAACATGATGAGCTAATCGAAATTTGCAAAATAATGACGTACCTCCAGCAAATATTCCTCCTCCTGAGGCCCAGTCTTAGAATAACAATAATGAGACCATTATTAGAGAAGGGCATTAAAATGCTGCACTGCTGCTAAACAGAGAACTTAATTGTTCTGGTCTTGTCCATTGAATCAACAACCTATTGTTGTGGACTTGAAAAATAAAGGACTGGAGAATGGGTGCCATGATGATTGGTCTGTGCGGCCATACCGGCACTCTGTAGAATTGTTTTCTTTTGAAAGTCTTGATGGACTAGTAGTTTTGTTTAAAAGTAACATAAAAGGCGATTGTCTGGATAAAAAGTCCTCTTTATTGAAATCCTTAGAAGCAGTTGCATGGATTTGTTCGTGACCCCTGAGATAAAAACATAGTGACCATAATAACACCATTTGTAGAGAGCCCTGTTACCACTGCCTACAGTAACATAAGATAAGAGACGGTCTTTTCCAGCTACTGTAGGAAGGAAGGAAGTACTTCTGAGCAGAAAGCAAGAATGATAAAAGGTCAAATACTGGGTAAAGCTCATTAATCTCTGAAAGAGAGACTTCTAAAAATAATGCTAATTTAAGAATTCTGCACAATTGCTACAGATTCAAGCACATGTAAAAAGGCTCAGTTCTCTCTCTCTCTCTCTCTCTCTCTCTCTCTCTCTCTCTCCCCCCCCCCTCCCTCTCCCTCTCCCTTTCCCTCTCCCTCTCTCTCTCTCTCTCTCTCTCTCTCTCTCTCTCTCTCTCTCTCTCGTTTTTCACTTTTGAGCTTCTTTCCTTTGGTAAAAAGAGGATTAAAATAAAATGATTATTAAATAACCAACACAAGATGTTTCAGGATAACGTGGAGAAAAAACTTGAAGGTTTCCAGATAATTATTCTTATGGTCATCCCCAGTCTATAGCAAGAATAATAAAATACTGAAGTTAAAGGTTAACTAGTGTAGAATTCTTAGGAGTAGAAAAACACTGTTTACACATTATAAAAGTGTCTTCTATATGGAGCCATAGTACATGTTTTCTGTAAAGTCAGGTCAGGATTTTAGTGCTGAATTGTGGTGGGAGGGAATGTACTTTTTTGTTAGAAGGTATTTGGGGTGGGGTCTGTTTGTTTTTTATCAAGTGAAATCTGCATTATATAAAAATGTATTAAATTGTAAATAAGACCTCTTGCTTCATTCAATCTGTTCTTTGCTTCATTTATCTTCATCTTGTTAGGCTAAATTAATTAACAATCTCACTGTTGCACACTTTCTCTTTTCATTACATCAAATAATGGGCCTATATGGAGAAAGCCCTCACCATGGGAATTCTGCAACACTTCTGCTAAGAAGAGTTTCTGTGTACTAGTGAGGCAATATTAACTAGAGACATTTATTTTATAAGCATTTATTAAACATACTTTTCATTGTTAACCAATTAAGCACCTAAATTCCCAACATATTATCAATAGAAAACCATAAAAAAAAAAACCTAGAAGTTGTAAGATACTATAAGAGGAAAAAAATCACACTGTATATCCACAATCAGGTTTCACCATCAATGTCACCCAAAATAAGAAGAAAATGCAAATTGGGCAGGTATGTTTTCACAGAATCAACACAACATTGCATAAAAGGTTTTAAAGACACACCCCAAGCTGTTCTGCTTCTTGCTTTGGAATGTCTAACATGTGATAAATTGGATGATTAGAATTTCATTGGTAAATCCCATTACTTTAAATCTATAAGAGTGAAATGTGTTAAACTCTTTTGTAAGTTTTCTTTCAACCTGAAACACTGTGGCATCTGGAGCTATGCAAATAGACAAAACAGTAAAGCCCTTTTTAATCTTTCCCTGATCAACTAGTGCTGCTTTCTCCAATCACAGCTTTGCGCGTGATATCTTTCTGCTAGCATTTCTTATTTAATTAAAACAGACACTGACAGAAGGACATGGATTAGTACTGTAATGATGCATTTACTTAGATTAATCGGAGGCTCCTTTTAGAGTAATGGCTTAAACAAAGAACAAAAGGAAATTGTTATGAAACAGCCTTTTATCCCAGGCAAAGGTCGCATTATGAGGTTTTTAATTTTGTCAGCTTCTGTTATACTCTGCCTTGCTAGTGAACATGAGAAGTGCTTTTACCCCCAATAAAGCCAGTTATTATAAAAACAGCCATTAAAGCTGCAAATTAAAATGTCTGATTTTAAAACAGGTTACTTAGCTTTCAGAATCCTCTAATTAGCATGTTGTGCATTGTTGTGCAGAAAAGACTAAAATGCTAATGACCTACCGCCAGGTGACCACACTGCTGTGCAAAATAATAAGGACCTTTCCAAGTAATATGATGAATTAACCAAGTACAGATCCCCCTATGCAACAGCACCCCTTCTCTGAGTACAGGCTCAGATGAATGCAGGGCCATAACTGTTAAGATGTGTTCAGTAATGCCCTACTTTGGTCCAGGGGACTCTGATTCTTAGCCAGCTAATATTTATATATTCATGAAAAAGCAGAATTCTTTCTACCACAAAAAAAAAAAAAGTGAATGAAATAGTAATACTACATAGAGAACCTGAAAGTAGAAAAGACAAAGTCATTTGATTTCAAAGCACAAAGAAAGAATTAAAGCACCATGTCCTAACAAAACTACCTCTCTGCTATTTTCTTCTATTTTTTTTTTTTTTTGTCATCTTTTTAGGACCACACTCGCAGCATACGGGGGTTCCCAGGCTAGGGGTCCAATCGGAGCTGTAGCTGCCAGCCTTCACTGCACCCACAACAATGCAGGATCCAAACTGCGTCTGCGACCTACACCACAGCTCACGGCAATGCCAGATCCTTAACCCACTGAGCAAGGCCAGAGATCGAACTGGCATCCTCATGGATACTAGTTGGGTTCGTTAACCACTGAACCATGACCAGAACTCCCCTCTCTGCTATTTTCATCCAATCTTTACACATACCTTCCCACTCCAATATGTTGGACTTGCAGAATATAAGTGAAGCTAAGATTTTAAAACTCAGTCTTCAATCACAACATTCACTGTTATATTATGCTGTCTTCAAATGGCCCAAAGTTTCCCTTTTCCTAGCCTCATTCTTTCACTCTGTTTTACTGACTCCATTCACCACCACACCTCCCTAGTCAAAATTTGCTCTTGGCAAAGAATATATTGGCAGTTGTGTTTCTTACCATAAGAATTACACTCAGTTACTTGCACTACTTCCATTTTTGGCCTTGTCTGCCTTTATGGACTGGATGATTCTGTGCCCTGTAAGGCTAACATATATTAGCTGAATATATAGACTGGGTGGGAAGTTATCTCCAGAGTTCCTAAAATCAATGCACAAAGAAAACATATTCCACTTTAAATCAAGTCTCACCCAAGTATCACTGAGTGGTTGGATCTAGGAATTTCTTGAGATCAATGTGAAACATATATTGTATTTGGAACAGAAATCACTCAAGATCATTTGTGACATCTGCCCAGTTGAGTCTTTTTAAAAAGAGGTTACCTGAGGTTGTTCCAGTTATCTATGGCCACAAGAATACTGCAGGTTCAACTACCCCAAAACTCAGTGGTTTAAAATAAGCATTCATTTAGTTTACGTATTTGCAGGTCAACTGGACATTTCTTCCAGATTTAACTGAGCTTACCAACATGTCTTATGGCTGACTGGCTTTTGGCTGACCTAGGATGGTTTAGATAGGACAACCAGAGTAATTCAACTCTGCTCCATATGTCTCATCCTCCAGCAGACTAGCCCAAGCTTGTTCTTTTCATGGTGACAAAAAAAGATAAGAGCGGGAACAGAAATGCACAAGTGTTTTTACAAGTCTGTAGTTGTGTCACACTTGCTAACTTCCCATTGGCCAAAGCAAGTTAAATGATGGATCCCAGAGGCAAGAGGTGAAAACGAATACTCTACCCAGAGTGGAAGGGCACGCTAGACTTTCATAGCAAAGTCATGGATACAAAGAAAGATGAAGAAACTGGGACTTTTAAAGCAATTAATTTTAGTAAAGAAGTTGAGGTCATTTTGATAATTCCGAAAGTTTTAAAGTAGAAATTTCTGTTTTGTTCCATTTTAACTAATGTATTCTAGAAGGCTACTCAAAATTGAAATCATTTTTATTTCGATGTGGCAAAAACTCGTTGAAAAAATAATTAACAACCCCACCCTACCTATAACCATTGATTTTTAATTTAAAAATGAAAATAAAGCTAATTCTAAAATACACCCTTTACAAGTTTACCATTTATTTTTGTTCACTAATTTGCTGTGACTCAGTTATTCCTTGATAAAAACTTTCAAAACTATAAACTTTTATATCTAGAAGCCTCACTTCCATTCAGAGAAGCAGCTAAGTTTGAGGAAATAGCTAATGAATGCTGGATCCATAATTTTCTTCATCACTCCATGTCAGAAAGTAAAGATAGTCCCATTTCACAGATTACCAGAAAATAGTATATCACAGTCCTTCACCACAGCATACATAACCACAATAACAGTGTTAAAAATTTTTTTAAAGAGGGGCCCTTATCACTCATATATCTATTGTTTTTCTAATTATCTCTGACTGTGAAAAAGGAAAGCAAGGAAAATATTTGCTCTCACGGGGCTATATGACATATGTCTTAGAATAAGATAATTAAGAAGCTAATTTTAAACTTTAGAAATTCTCTGTTTTGAACTATATGAAACAAAAGATCAATGAGGAAAATATTTATGGTGGCTGCACAAATTTCCCAGAGTTAATCTGCCAGGAGCACTACACATACTTCTAGGGAGATACCTAGAGCCAGTTCCCAGTCTTCCCACTCAAAAACACTCGTCCATCAGGAGTAGGAGTGATTACTGGGCAGAATTCCTAACCCCTGTGGCAAGGGAAATACTATCCTATATAGCACCACTCAACAATTATCCCTATGAGCAATTAAAATAACTAGTGAAGTGGGTCTCCAAAAGAAGCCTTCAGCCATTCCTTCATTTGAGCCAGAAGTGACAATGAGGGCTGCCAAAGCTGGCACTAACACCCAAAGAACAAGAAAGAAAGGCCAGCAAAGCTCAATCTTGCATCCAAATATATTAAAAAGGAAACTAAATGACATGGAGAAAACTAGCCTAAGAATCACCCAATTAATGGATAATGGGAAAAATAGCATAATAAGGTGCTCTTTTGGTACATTTTACTTTTCCATATTCCTATACAACTTATTTCAGTGATAATTTTGTGTGATGCCCAAAATTATGGTCTGCCTTTTATAAAGAAGGGTGATTCCTGGCAAGAACGCAATTCGTATTGGCTTTCTAATGTTTTGATCAACCAAATCTTCTCACCTGGTCTTTAGCAAGTATCAATCATTACAGCAGTGATCCAAGGCCATAGAACAGAGCAAACCTAGTAGGTCCATATCAGAATCAAGACAAGCATTGTGTCCTCATTAACACTGGGTTCTAAACAAACAATAGGCCCAAGTTCAGAGAGCTGTACTAATTCTTCTCAAAAGCAGCAGCCTTGATTTTAACTCAAAAGTTCCTTTAAAAGTCTCTGCTTTGACAGAGAGACAAACAGAAAGAGAAACAAAAGCACCTGGACATCAGAAAAGGAAAGGACCTTAGAGAACAAGGATGAAAAGGGAAAGCTCAAACTCCTTAAGAACATGATCTTTGAATATCCAGTACGTGGTACACAGGAGGTGCTCAAAAACTCTGTGTTTAACGAAACTGTGATACATTTAGAAGAACAGAAAAAGACAGAAGAAAGTAAGCATCTCTTTTGTAAGAAATTGCATTGGTTGTCATAACTGATACTCAGGAAGCCCAAACTTAAGAGTTCCTAACATCTGTGCTACACTATATTTTTTATAGGATAAAATGAGATGAAACATAGTTCAAATTACATGAGGAGCCACACTTCTTATACTTTTTTTACAGAGATAAAAATCCGACTAAAATTAACTCCAAGGTGCAACTTGGAGGAAGAATGATGTCATAAATGGCTTAATGCAACCAATGGGGTAATTGTAGGGCCTGAAAAAGAAGCTCTATCTCTTTGCCTTTTAAAGGGCATTAGGGGAGTTCCCGTCATGGCACAGTGGTTAACGAATCCAACTAGGAACCATGAGGTTGCGAGTTCAATCCCTGGCCTTGCTCAGTGGGTTAACGATCTGGCCTTGCCGTGAGCTGTGGTGTAGGTTGCAGACGCGGCTCAGATCCCCCATTGTTGTGGCTCTGGAGTAGGCCAGCGGCTACAGCTCCGATTCGACCCCTAGCCTGGGAACCTCCATATGCTGAGGGAGCGGCCCTAGAAAAGGCAAAAAGACAATAAATAAATAAATAAATAAATAAAGGGCATTAGGGACATAAACAGACTAATTGGAATGTATTTAAATCTCAGATCATGTTTAGCTTAACTTTTGTTCAGGAGGCTTTTTCAATGTTCAGTTAATGTCTTCTCTGATAATACCTTCCCAAACCAATGTCATCCTGCTCTCCTCTTAATCCCAGTTGATCAAACCTCAGATCTGCCAAAAACATATTCATACACACCACTGCACTGCTATGGAGGAAACCTTCACACTTCACCGAAATTATTTTCTATCCCCCAAATTCCCCCATAAACTCACAACCCTCCCCCACAAAACAGTTATCCTAGGATGATGTTTCAAAATATTTTAAGGATCCAAATATTTTTCCTCCTAGTTAAAAGCCTCTAGGAGAGGTAATACTATGAGTTCCTTTCAGACTGAGATGTATGTATGACTTCCAACTCATTTTATAAAGCCAGAATAACCTTGACTCTAAAACAAAATAAAAATACTATTAAAAGGGAAAATTAAAAAATCAATCTCATTTATGAACACAAATGCAAAAGTCCATTAAATATTAACTAATTCTACAGTGTAAATGAAAATCCATCAAGAACAAGTAGATTTTATCCTAATAATGCTAGATGGCTCAGAAAAATCTGCCAATAATACCACACATTCACAGATTAAAGAAGAATAATTCTATGAACATCTCAGTAGATGAAAGAGATAAAGAAAAAAAATCTACAGAGAACTTCACAGTTATTGATAAGATGTTGGGATGCACTCACAAAAGTCAGAAACTATGTCTTTCCTCAGTAAATGTTTCAGGCTAATTGTGAATGCAATAACTAAAGACCAGGATGAAGGCTATCTAAAATAATGCCCAAATGAAACTTCTTAGCCAAAGGCAGTATGACATACCAGTGTTTCCCTAAGTGTCTGTATGGGTCATGGAAGTTCTTTGAGGTGGGAAATAATTTATTATACATCATTAAATGAAAAGCAAATAATATACAATGACATCAACGCTCTGATTATAGTTAAATTATTTTTTAATATGGACAAGGATTGAAAATAAGCAGCTAAAAATGAAAATAGAAGACGAATTGTGAAAATGTGTGTGAAATCTTATCTTTTTCCCTATTGTGTTAATATAAATGTGATTTTTAAAGTTAACCAAAAAAAAAAAAACCAAAGTAGTAGTAATGAAGGTGCATGCAACCACTACAAGATATTATCCTGTGAGCAGGTTTGGGTAGGCAAAATAAATATGGAAAAATCACCACATAGAAAGGTAATAGCGAGAACAAAGTAATGGCTATTAGAAGCAAGTTCTTACTAGGAATTTTACCCGTTTTAAATTTTATTTGGTCTCGGTTATAATCTTGGGAGATTGTTAGAAGAAAAAGTAAATCCTACCTAATGATAGACAATACTTTAAAACCCACTACCTTTGAGAAATTCCACCCATATAACTAAGTGTGCATGACATTTCAAATGTGTTACTGTCTGCATGAACTCTTAAAGGTAAGGCTTCTGCAACTTTGGCTTGATCTTAAAATGGTTCTATTAAAGGCCTTGCCCTCATGAACTAGTTACCATCCCAATTTATGAACATGATAATTTCCTAATGAGAACATCAATACCCAAGGGACTTAGATCTGAGGCTTTTAAGTCCGAGGAACATATATCTATGATCTACAAGAATCAGGGAAAAAACAGTGCCAACGTAAGACCTTGGCACTTAAGGTTCGCCAAGTAAAAAGACCAAATTTCATTGCAAATGTACATCCTTGAACGGCAGGGGGCAAGTAAGACCTAGAATCTTATTTTAATGTTGGTTTTTTTAAATTTTTTCTGAGCAATAAAACCTTACTATAAAATAGTCTAGTATGTTTTTTAGGATAGATGATCAAATATCAACATACTCTTTACATATATATTTCAAAAAATGTGAGACAGACAAAATGGAGACCTCCTTAAAGGCTATGTAAAAACATACATTTAAAATACTGCCCATTTAAATTTGATTTATCAAAGATGAGTAGAATTTGCATAACTGTATTTGGAGACTAATTTTTCTTCCAAATTCAGATTATTTTTTCTTAGAAAACAGCAAAATTTGTACTGCAATATCCATATCTGTTTGTGTTTTCCAAACTACTGCTAAGAAATCTAATTTGAAGTCAATCCACTAAAGTTGATTTTAAGTAGAATTATATATTAATGAATAGGATTAACATATGAAAATGTCACAAGCAGAGTATACTTCTTCAGAACATAATAAAGTACTCTCTCTAACTCCTGCCTAAGTTGTATATCTAACTGCAACAGACAAGTGAATATTTAAAATATAAATATATTTACACTTATTTAGGAAAAAGGAAAACTGTATTTTTAACCCATTAAAAATCATAAACTTTTTCTATTTTCAAAACAATATAAATGTAAGGTCTAGAACTTATCTAGCTTTATCAGTTCACTTGCATTTTATTCTTTGACAATACTAAAATTATTCCAGTGAAAACTATTATTTTTTAAACAGTTATGACTTTCATCACATCATTCATACTCATTCACAATCATGGAAATTAAAGGGGAATAAATAAATTGCAGATATTGGATTGTTCAATGGATATCAAAATATTTCTCCAAATCACATACCTCTATCCACCATAAGACTTATGTGTCAGTTGTGCAAATCTGGTTGTATTTGTTAGAAACGTCTAGTTATAAGTGATAAAAACCAATTCAAAGTAGCTTTATCAAAAAATAATTTATTGGCTCAAGCTGAAAAGTCCTGGCTTCTGACACAGAGCTAAGATGATATAATTAGGAGTAGTCTCTCTTTATCTCTTAAACAAGTTCTCCCTCTTCGAGGGCAGGATTACTATCAGAAACCCCAAGTTAGCAATCATAGATTTAAAAAAAAAAAAAAAAAAAAAAAAAAAAAAGCTATGCTTCTTTCCCAGCAATTCCAGTAAAGATTCCAGGATTAAGTCTCACTGGCCTGGCTTGGATAACATGTTTATTTCTGAACAAATTGCTGTGGCCAGGCATATGCAATGCCCACTCTCTATGACTTGGGAGGGTAATGGCAGCTTTACCACAACCACATTTACCAAAAAGCAAAGAAAAGTTGTTCCCCGAAAGGAAATTAGGGTGCTATTATCAGGGGAAAAAAATCTTGAACAGGGACTATAGCAAACAGTGTATCTATAATTCATGAGTTTCTTTTTCCAATAATTATTACAATGTGGTAACTTCAGGGGGAAAAAATAAAAATAATGGCAAACTCTTCATTGTAATAATAGCTGCATAGCAAAGATTTCTCTGAATTGTTTCTAGCAGTCCCAAAAGAGGAACAAAAACTGTAATTCTAGCTATTCTAAGGTAAGAACAAAGGATTTTTTTTTTTTTGATAACTTTAGTCCCATTCTCTCACTTCAGAGCCAGCTATCCCAAAGTACTCTTTATATTCTTCATTCTAACCTTAGCCATTGTCAAGTTTAAATCCTAAGAACACTTCTAAAAATTTACAGAGGCCTATCTTTAGCTACTTTTTCTAGAAATTTCTATTCATGGATCTTCAAGCACAACAAATGCTACTTTGGAGCCCAGGTATAAACACATTTCTTTATGAAGTCAAGTAAACCAACACTTTTCATTTTGAATGGAGTTCCAATGATATAAAAAAAAAAAGAACTCATTTATCATATTTTTGTTGTTTTTGTTGTTGTTCTTTTTAGGGCTGCACCCATGCCATATGGAAGTTCCCAGGCCAGAGGTCGAATCAGAGCTGCAGCTGCCAGCCTATACACCACTGCCACAGCAACACCAGATCTGAGTCACATCCAAGACCTATACCACAGCTTGCTACAACACCAAATCCTTAATCCACTGAGCAAGACCAGGGATCAAACCCACATACTCATGGATACTAGTTGGGTTCTTAACCTGCTGAACCACAACAGAGACTCCTATCATAATTTTTATTTGAAAAGACATCTATATTTTTTAATGCATATGCCACAAAAGAACAACATGTTAAACTATTATTGGCCATTTGTATCTTGGGTTGAATGTGATCATCAAATGCTTTCTTGAAAGAAAGATTTTATACAAAAAAAAATGGAAGGAGAGCATAAGTGCACAGAAAGCCCAGAAAGAATGCAAGGCCAAAGAGTAGCTGATGCATCAAAGGCAATATTCATTGATGTCAAATTCATTCACAGGAGTTCCCATCGTGGAGCAGTGGAAATGAATCTGACTAGGAACCATGAGGTTTCAGGTTTGATCCCTAGCCTCGCTCAGTGGGTTAAGGATCCAGTGTTGCTGTGAGCTGTGGTGTAGATTGCAGATGCGGCTCAGATCTGGCATTGCTCTGGCTGTGGCATAAGCCGGCAGCTGTAGCTCCAATTAGACCCCTAGCCTAGGAACCTCCATATGCCATGTGTAAGGTCCTAAAAAAGAAAAAAAAATCATTCACATACTCATTTTATGCAAATATTTAGATCACTGACTATATGCAAACTACTGTGTTGGATATGATACAAAGAAAGATGGCATAGTCTCCACTCCAAAGTGGACTAGAAGGATCATGAGTGGTAATGGTGAGGGTAACATGTCAATTCCTTCCCTGCTCTACCATCACAAGCTTCAGATTTTGCTCAGGGTCCCACAATAAATAACTAATTTCACATTTTTTAATGTTTTATTCAGCTCATCTACAAATTCAAGAAACTACTTCTTCCCTAACTCCCAAGGTAACATGAAAGCAATCAACACATATAAGAGAAGCTAAATATAAGAGAAGCAATGCAAATTTGGTAAATTATGAAAAGGACTGAGAGTGAAGAGATTTAGGGAATTTTTAATTAACTCAATAATTATATGCTGAGAGCTTACTGAATAGTAGGTTACTGTATGGCCATGTAAGTTATTTAAGATAGATTTGACTTAATATCCCTGCCCCCCCCAAAAAAAACCCTTGAGTAGAAACTAAAGAATGTCCACGAAAACTACTGAAAAGAAAAATTGTGAAAAATACAAAAAGAGAATTGCAAAATACTATGGGAGTTCAAATAAAGTGAGATCAAGAAGATAATGGGAAAGGGACCTTGAAAGATGGAAAGAAATCCTACAAGTAAATATGTTTGATAGAAGTATTCCACATATATTTCTGATATATTTCATGGCATGAAATATATCAGAAAAATACAAATTTCTATACCAATCAGTTCAAAAGTATCCAGATAATTTAGATGAAGCTATCCTATTCATACAAGCTATTTTTAATATCCTAACTTTTTAATACATCATACTATTAAAATTAAGATTTTGAGAGTTATAAATAATGCATGCTAAAATACTTTGGCAGTCCCAATATTAATAATGTAAAAAGAAGGGGATTCTTCATATACTACCTGTGTCAGGCATTATATGCCAAAGTTACCCAAGATACATGCTCTCAATTTTTTTTTCTTTTTGGTCTTTTTAACCTGTGATATATGGAAGTTCCCAGGCTAGGGGTTGAATCAGCTGCAGCCACTAGCCTATGCCACAGCCACAGCAATGTTGGACCCAAGCCACGTTTGTGACCTACGCCACAGCTCACAGAAACACCGGATCCTTAACCCAATGAATGCGGTCAGGGATCAAACCAGCATCTTCATGGATACTAGTCAAGTTCTCAACCCTGTGAGCCACCACAGGAACTCCACATGCTCAATTTTTAAATTATTTATATTTTAGCAAATAAATGAGCAATAAAATTTGACGTGAGCCTCCTACACATAATAGGAAGTATATTTTAATGTTTGAAAGGCTAGACTTTAAATTACCTTCTTAATTGGGCAGGTAAAGTCTTTATCTCCTCAGCATAAAAAAACAACTGGCCCGTTGTTACCTCGTGACCAGTAAAAATATATACCATTTGCACAGATGATTTAACTACACAGACAGAATAAATGATTGCTCATGAGGGATACTGGCAAACCTCAAGATTATCTGGCAATATAAATGGTATGCCATTGGGTAAAATAATAGCAGAGAAAACCTAGGGGAAAAAATGTCTCCTGACAATATAAATTGAAAATACTAGATGAAAAAATATTTAAAAATATATAAGGTGAAAATTTATATATAAGGTGAAAAAATATAAAAATATAAAAAATATAAGGTGAAAAAATAAAAGGTAAAAAGAGTAAAGGCTTGAGGAATAGTAATGGGATTTAGGGATAGTCCTTTGATTTTAAATATTCAGCATAAAGTTAAGCATATGTGACTTCCAAGGGATTTTTCCCAATATGTACTATTTAAAGAACTTATACTCACCACACCAGCCTGCCTCTCCCTGCAATGAATGTGATCACAAAGATTCTTCCCTAAGTCATTAAAACAACAGTTGGTTAAAGTAGAATTGGAGACAATTTGTCATGTATAATGCGGTCAGCTTGAAAAACCCACCTTTACATTTAGAACCAAGTGTAGACTAGAATTCATAATCAGACCTTAATAGAAAGAAAATACATGTCTAGAAAAAGAGACCCTGATCAAGCTTCCTGTAGACTGACCTGCCAACTTTTCCCACTGGTCAGCCTCATGATTTTCCAGCAAAGAAAGATAAAACTACAGATAGGTACAGAATTATTCTAAGATGGTCTTCTAGTCTCTCTGGTATGTAAAAATTATTTACTCTGAATCCTAGGTAGTTTTCCAAGTATGACATTTTAGAGGATCTCACTGTCTTCTGAAATATCAAATTTGGAAACAACTGATCGCTAATTTACACCAGTTAGAAAAGTAAAAATATGTCCAAAAATTTTTGAATTAAAGGCTCTTCATTTGAACATGTTACCAGTTAAACATAGAATTTGAACTTCAAGTGTCCACAACACTAAATCATTCCCAATTGCACCTTTCAAGAACTTTATACCCTTCTTCTCTTGTCAAAATTTCTACATTCTCACTGATTTGCTCAAGTATCCATTTAACAAATATTTATTGAATGCTTACTATCTGCCAAGCACTGTAAGTGACAAGGAACCAGATGTTTTTCCCCCCCCACTTTGGAGGCTATGGAATTTGTAACTAAACAGTAGCATTCCATAGTGCCACTACCAAGTACTCTGAGCTAATAATTGGATGGGCAGGGTGGGAAACAAGGAGACAAAGTTGTTATAGAAACAATGCCTCCTACTCTCACTATGAACCATAGAATGAAGAGTTGGAACTACTCATGTAAATTTGATGACCCATATCTCTGCCCTTGATACTGGACCAATTCACCTATCCTAAGGCAAGACCTGCTGGGAAAGCTAAAGTATTGTTCTGCTTGGAGTGAGGAAGTGAGCCGCTTTGGATGAGAAGGAACTAAGCAATAAGACATAGAATTGAAAATTCCAAATGAACTTTAAAAAAATCCATATATTGGCCCTTTGAGGCTAACCATGACTATCTAATTGATGAGAAAGCTAATGGCAAAATATTTACTTTGGGTTCCATCCAGACTGTAACTGCATTGCCTCTTAGTACATCCACACCCCTGGCCCATCCCATCAGCCAATGGCATATTGTGTTTCCTATCTGAAAGGCCCAGACACAAGGCTAGAATGTGACTAATTCAGCAAAAATCCACAACTACTATGGGGTAATAAGTGGGAAAGAGGTCAGAAAGATCCTTGGCAGGCATTTACAATCCCCAGACAGTTTAGGCTTCTGCCTAACAGATGATGCCACAGTTTGGGGGATTTAAAAGGATTCACTTCTCCAAGAGGACCAAAGTGTACACTAAAAATAGAGAGAGATTGAATAAGATAAGAACTAATATGTAGTAGAGGGAAAAAAGTGGAGGAAAAGAGTTTACTACAAATTTCCAGCAACTTAATTTGGAGGAAAAATATATTTTGTTTAGATTACACTTTTAATTCTCATATCTGAATATATTTCTTGTTTTTTAAAGTTAAATGCCCAACCACTTTCATAAAATAGATGTAAGTATACCCATAAAGTATAATCCCCTAAACCTTATACAGACACTAGTACAAAGAAAAATTGCCCCCAAATTTGAATGTTTCCAATTTTTTTTAATTCAAAGTGATCTTTAATTCTCTTGGTTTATAAAATTTTTAAGTGCTTTGTCCATTATAAATTATTTCTCTTAGCTTATTCTGTAACAAGCTTTACAGAAGTTTACTCTCTCACTGGGTAAAACATTCTGAAATGTTCTCTAAATAAACTGAAATTCCTGATGCCACAGCTTTAAAAAGTATGATGAAATGATGAAAAAAAATGCATTTCCTGGAATATTCATCCAGTTGGTCCTTGCACATCATTCTGTGCTTATGAATGCTGAGAAACATTCATGTATATATTATAGTCACAGACATCTAAAAATGTATTTTGCCCTCCCCTTACACCACATTTCAGTAAGGCTATTAAAATTGATCCCCACAAGGAAGAGATGATGCCAATGAGAACAAAGAGATTTGATCCAAAATACTCCTGAAGTAGAAAGTATTTCTTTTCCTTCTTCAAATCAAAATCCATAAAATAAACAAAAAATAAACAAGTGATGTAGTAGTTATCATTAATTGATTTTCCTCTGCTACTGCTAACACAATAAGAAGCAAAAATAGCCTAGGATCCAAATGCACTGTAAAAGGAGACTGGCAAATTTAAGATTAAGTATTATTATCTTAAGAACATTGGATTGCGACTCAGGCAATGGTGGCACCAGAAGGTAACTGTCAACTTAAAACAGATACCATCAAACGTTTCTACCGTCAAGGCAGAATATAACTATTAGCCTTAAGAAAAGTGAATCAGGAATAAGAGAAATGGGAAGAAGTAACAAATGCCTAGCCTGAGGCTGACTTTGGTCTGGCAGGCTTCCCCACATATTCCTAATAGCATTCAGTGAGCCAGATATCCTTGGCCCTCTCTCATCTATTACTTGGGATTTAAAAAAAAAAAAAAAGAGAGAGAGAGAGAGAGACACTGGTGGACATAAAGTGTGTACTGTGGAGTAGGGAAGAAGGGCACCTGGACGACAGGCTTCAAACAGTTAAGCACAGGCACCTTCAACTAATACGGAAAGTTAAACAGAAATTTTTTACAAGCTGGCACCCGCTCACATAATGAGATGCATTGTCAGTCCTCACTAAGTGAAATATTTGTGTTGCCATGCAGCTAAACAAATGCCTTTTTTCACTTTCACTTAAGACAGCCTCCCACTCCTATTTCTCTAAACAGTAGAGGCAAGCTTAGCTGGGTAACATGTGTAGTCTGGGCAGCATGTTTCCTGTCGCCCCACAAAAGGAGTATTTATATTAACATTCCAGATTTGTGGGGAATTATAGAAACTCCACACAGTAAAGCCAACGTAAAATTTCTGCTCGTTTAATATCTTCACTTTTCAATCAATGCAACTTGGCACAGAATGAAATAATACAGTAGCATTAAAATCACTAAACATTCAAGAGTGTGGCAACAATTTTTTCACGTCATTTGCACATTACTATTCATAATGCTATGGCAATCTCCTATATAAAATATGATGAATTCACAAGTATGATTATCAAATTTATGGTGTGTGTTCACTACCCCACACATTACGGTTTTGTAGCTTATTTGCCCTGAAGTAACAAAGATTTGCATAGAGTTTAAATGAGTATGGTCTATACAAACTATAGTTAAAATATTATTACAGTTATATGCCTTTCTATATAAACCAGCAAAAAAAAATCATATTTCGTTCTTCTTTAGGGCAGTATTTTATTACAATTAAATGAAAAGCTTAGCTCTGCTATTTCCCTGAAAACAAAGTCAAGACCAAAAGAGATGCAGTTCAAGAATGAGACCTGAAAACCATAGTGAGTAATTTTAAAAATAAAAAAAATTGTAAAGCCTAATTAAAGACTAAAGCCTAACAAACTCAAAGCCTAACTAAATGTTTTGCTTTATCTTGAAAATAAGAATACTGTCTCTCTGAAAAGAAAAGAAAAAGAAAAGGGCCTTCCCAAGTACCTACTATCTACATAATAATGATAAAAAAAAAAAAAAGATAACTGAATTTTCTCTTGTCCTTAAACTGCTGTTTGAAGTAATCTGGTATTTTAAATCTCATTTCCAGAACCCTCCCAGACTTACTATCAGTACGATGGTATTGATTGATATCTACCTGCCCAATTCAACATAGGGTCCCCCCAAATCTTGTAAGTGGTTTTCCACATAGTTCAAAGGCAGAGAGTATTCCAAAGAGTGATTCTCTTTGGATGTGAAAAGCATTTTTATATTAGAGGAAAAAAGTGACAGAATGGATATTTAATTTTTTTCTGAGATTTCTCAAAGTGAATCAAATTGAAATATAATTCTCCAATTCTGTTTTTAAACATGATTTGGGAAATCACATAGTCTATCTTGAATAATTGACAGTTGTCACAAAGGTAATTGTTTTCTTCTTACTCTGACCTTTTTAGACTCTTGCTCTAGTGAAAACTTAAACCAAGCTTGAGAAAAAAATAAATAAGCAGGACAAGACAAAAGAATTAAAAAGAGAGAGAGAGAGAGAGAAAGGAAGAAAGAAATCCCCAAGGCGAATATAAATTGAGGAAAAGGTCAAAAAAATGACTAACACTGATGTACTACAATTATTAAGATTTTTAAAAAGAAGGTGCTTTTCTTTTCTAGTCTCATTCAGGATTGCATTTGCTTTCCATCAGTATTTGAAAAAAAAAAAAACTTTTTAAATCCTTCCAACTTGAAACAACAGCAGCAAACTATATTTTCCAAAGGGAAGTCTAAAATAAGTGAAAATGTGTATTCTTTTCCATTCTTATAAAATTTCAACACCGAAGTTGACATTTAAAGATGAATTGTTTCTGTGGCAAAGGGGTATGTTCAATACAATTCCCCAAACACATGCAAGTACATCTTGGCAGAACACTGTCTAGTCTGGCATTAACCTCCTCTGGTGAAAGACAACTGAGGAGAAGTAGATAAATGCAAAACTGTGATTCTAGAAGATTTTTCACAAATCAGTTTTTTTTTTTAATTATTTCAGTGTTAGGACTCCTTGCATTAAGATACCTAAGTTGGTTGAAAAATTAATTTTTGTATTGCATTTTTGAACCTCTCTAGCCTATGAGAAAAAAATCCAGCACTTACTAAGAGGTAATTAGCCTTTTGGCTAATTACCTCTCAGAATACTATATTGTCTGGCTTCTCCCATACCCACATCATGGTTATTTATCAAAGGTGTCCATAAGTAGTGAGAGTCAAAATAGACCAAGGACAGTGTGTCTTTCAAGCTCAGAAGCACTTGGTAGATTCCTGGGCTTCCAAAGCCTAACAGGTTTAACCAAGACTTTTCACACAATCAGGTAAAGAGAGTCAAACCAGCCAGCAGATATCCTATTTAAACAGCAGAGAGGAGTTCCCGTCGTGGTGCAGTGGTTAACAAATCCGACTAGGAACCATGAGGTTGCGGATTTGGTCCCTGCCCTTGCTCAGTGGGTTGAGGATCTGGCATTGCCGTGAGCTGTGGTGTAGGTCGCAGATGCGGCTCGGATCCTGCATTGCTGTGGCTCTGGCGTAGGCCGGCAGCTATAGCTCCGATTAGAGCCCTAGCCTGGGAAACTCCATGTGCCTCGGGAGCAGCCCAAGAAATGGCAAAAAGGCCAAAAATAAATAAATAAATAAATAGCAGAGAATATTTTAGTGGCAATGTGAGAAGAGAAAAAAATCAACAAAATGGGTACAAACTCATTGAACCATGTTTTCTTTTTTGCTCCACAGAACTCAACCTCAAGTCTAACAAGGACATTATCTATATCCTTGAGCAAATAGGAAGACAAATGTACAAATTTTGCAACAAGTATATCAAAATAAAATACTTAAGAGGAAATCAACATATCATTAAGTAAGATAATAACATATCTGAACTCTCTCTAAAGAGGTAAGAAAAACCCAAAAACAAATGTTGATGTCCTAGTCTCATTTTATCCTTGATTTTATTTCCAAATTAATATTAATACCTATCCAGCAAATCTAATTTAATTGCATAAGATATAGAGAATGTGCAAATAAGAGACAGTTTTTGTTTGTTTGTTTGTTTGTCTTTTGTCTTTTTAGGGCTGCACGCATGGCATATGGAGCGTCCCAGGCTAGTGGCTGAATCAGAGCTGTAGCTGCCAGCCTACACCACAGTCAGAGCAACGCGAGATCCCAGCAGCATCTACAACCTACACCACAGCTCATGGCAACACCGGATCCTTAACCCACTGAGTGGGGCTAGGGATTGAACCCAAGTCCTCATGAATACTAGTTGGGTTTTTTAACCACTGAGCCATGACAGGAAGTACAAGAGACAGTTATTAATATTCTAGGCTGTTCTAGTTCATATCCCTGAAGAGGTCAAAATATTGTCATGTTTACAAAGGTGACTTCAGCATTTGTTAAAGTAACTTCAGTTCCTATATGTGATCCTTCATAATGCCCATTTTCTTAACAAAATATATTCAGAAAGCCATAATAATGGTGAAAAGAACCCCATAATACTAAAGAAACAAGCTGGAGTGTAGTTTTGACCTGGAATGGGGGGGGGGGGATGACTGTTCTTATTCTTTTCAGAGGTCAAGTTCAAAGAAAGAAGAATACTTGTCAATTATCTTAGGTCACATTTCAGCTAAAAAAAGGAAAAAAAAAAGCAGTGAATGAGAAACTTTACAAAGGTACTGTCACATATTGGAGGGGAAGCACTGTGGGAATTAGGACCAGTTTAGAAATTATCCAACTTACTTTCCAACCATCTGTATCAAATATGCTTCATTAAAACAGAACCATATGGAAAATAAGCTAGCAATTAACACAGCTTCTGCGTGTGCCTCTAATACAGTAGATTTCAAACTTTTAGTGAAACTGACTAAACTACTTCCATGTTGTTCATCCTCCACACCAGGCCATTTTGAGATACTGCTGACTTACTGAAATAGGCACATATGAAAAACATCAAGTATTTTCTCACTTTCCTTGCAGTTGGTAACAAATCCAGATAAATTGAAAAAATCAACCTCTCAAAGGCGATGCTAATACTACATAAGGTTTACTTCACCAACTCATCAAGCCATGCTACTAAGGAAGGCTACATCTACCTAGAAAATGCTCTTTTTTCTAATTTATTCATTCACATCATTTTCTACTGCTACCACTCTTCCGAGCCACTATCATCTCTCCTCTGAAGACTTCTGTACTAGCCTCCTAACTAGTATGTCTGCTTCCACACCTGATTTTGTAGTCTATTCTCATAGCAGAGTGATTCTCTTAAAAATGGAAATCATCTTGCTTATCTCTTAAACCCTCCAATGGCTTCTCATTTCACTTAAATAAAAGCCAAAATCTTCACCATGGTCTAGAGGACACTACTTAATTTAGCTACCAACAGTCTCTAACATTATCTCCAACTTCCTTTTACTCATTCATTTGGATCTAATCACACCATGGGTAGCAACTTTCCTTTGAACAGTCAAGTATCTCTCTCTCAAAAGCCTTTCTGCACATTTTTCCCTCTGCCTGAAAGTTCTTCTCCCAATAATTTGCATGGCTTGCTCCCTCACCTTATTTAGGCTTCTGATCAAATGTTTCCATAACAGAGAAGCCTTCTTTCACAAACCTATATAAAATAGCATCCCATCACTCTCAATAAATATTCATTGAGTAAATGAATGAATGAAAGCAAACCACTAAAAATAAGATCCTTGCAGGCAGTTATTTTTGTCTTTTTTTTTCTAACTACTGTATTCTTGGTATCTAGGATGGTGTTTTACATGTAATAAATGCTGAACAAACATTTGATGAACAAATGAATGACTGCTGTAGTAATACATAAAGAAAAAGAAGCCAACACACGTACGAAGTTTCAAGTCTGGGTGACTGAATGCTGGTATCAATGCCAAAAATACAAAAGCCTGAAAGAGAGAGATTAAGGGGAAGGAGATTATAAAATTGGTGAATCTGAAGTGTCAACAGGAAGTCCAGGTAAAGACATAAACAGTTAGAACTAAAGTTCATGATAAAGTTAGAAACATAGATGTAAGATCCATCCATGTGGAGTTAAAAGGCTTTAGAACAGATCAGATTTTCAGGAGAGAGTATAGACTGAAAACAGCAGAGACAGATTACATTTGGAAATGCAAATATTTGGTTTGTGAGAGGAAAAAGTGGATTCTTCCCCAAAAAAACTAAAGAAAATACATTTATTTATTAAAATCTCGTTAAATATCTAAGATATATTAATATTAGAGCTGTGCTGAGCCATTTTTAGTCAAACATGTCAACTGCTACAAAAAGCAAGAAGAATGAGACCTGAGGAAGAGGATATGGGTAATCTCTATTAATGTTGAAGGCAGTGGATTCAGTAGAGTCAGCCAGAATCAAATGGAAGCTAGATTCCAACAAATTGAGAAGTAAGGAGATACAGACAGTAAATAAAAACTATTCTTTCAAGAGGTCTTACTGTAAAAGGAAAAAAGAAATAAGGCTATTTCAAGGGTTAGCAAAGTTGAAGAGAACTATTTTTTTCACTCTGAATTATTTGTGCACATCGATTGTTAATAATGACATCTTATATTTGAATGGTATTTTCTAGCTTATAAAGCATTTTCACATATTATTGTAACTGACCTACTACAAACTTTCAAGGTTAGCAGGCCAACTGCTATTTTAATATAAGAAACTGAGACTCAAAGAAGTCAAATAACTTGCTCAAGTTTCCAAAGCCAGAAAGTGAGAAAATAGGATTTAAGCTCGAATCTCCAATTCTATGAAAAACAACAGAGAGAGAAAGAATGCAGGAAAGAATGGGGATAATTAACAGAGCAGAGTTTTGGCTGAGGTAGGAAGGGATGGAAGTAAAAACACACAAGTGAAGATGTTACCGTATGAAAGGGGATGGACTATTTCTTCCTCTGCAACAGAAGGGAAACAATAAACAACTTGAAATGGTAAAAGAATATGAGACACTGTGAGGTGAAAAAAAAAAAAGAAACAGAAAGATTAAGGCCTAAATTCCCAGGAGTGAGATACACAGTTTCATTTCAGAGAAAAATATCTATGGATAGACAGGTGTAAAGTTACACACCTGAACTACCAACTCAGGACCAAGAAGTCAACAGATATTCTGTGTGTCCCACAGGTCATTTTGCACTGGGAACAAATTATCTGAGAGCACTTGATAAGAAAAATATTTGGGGGAGGGGAGCTGGTGAGTGAAAAAATTAAAGGGAACCAGAGAGAGAAATCATGTACAGCATATTGACTGTGATCTGTTTCCGAGGAAACAGACAGGCTAAGTTAAAGCAATGTGCAAGGCAAGAAAATTTCCAGGCCCAGGTTGTAGTGAAAAATACTGCGGTAGTTAACCACTGTTTTAGACTCAAAGCCTATTCTCCCCTCTGCTTACCTATTCTAGTTTATAGTAAATTTATTTTAAAATCTCTTCATCTATTCTTTCTGAGCTCTATTTCCCCTTCAGTAATGTTTTTCTTCGTCATCCCCCTTGAATTTCACTGGCCTAAAGCTTTGGTCCCTTATCAACACCTTCTCCAAGAAATAATCTGACAGCTCTAACTTGCATCTGAGTATACAGGATATGGTTAAGAAAAACATGGACTTTGGAGATAGATGCACCTGGATTTTAACTCATTCTCTCACTCATTCATTCAGCAAGTATTTACTGAGCATCTACCAAGTCCCAGACACTGTTCTATTTGTTGAGGATACAACTTCAAGCAAAATCAAGTTTGTGCCCTCACTGACCCTATATTATGTTGAGAGTTCTAGTGGAGATGAGGAGAGGGACTGTAATAAAGAAATAAGCTCTGCTATTTCTTAGTAATCTGATCCTGAGCAAGTAACTTCACTTCTCTAAGCTCCAATTTTCCCAACTAGAAAATTGAAACAATGAAAGCCACCTAAGACAATTTTAAGAAATAAGTAAAATAAATTAAATGATTTGCATATAAATGTTAGCTGAGTTCTGGCCTCACAGGCAATCTTCCAGTTCCCAGAACAGAGTACATGCTCCTTCTTTTGACTAAAATATTTTACTTCATCCACCCCCAAACACAGCCCTTTTATTATATCACTATCTATTATTTTTTCAAATCTTAGCTCAATCTTCTGCAAGGAAGACTTACCTAAGTCAATTCTCATTACATTTGTTCAGAATCACAATCACTGTTTACTGAGTTGTTCACCCAAGACTCCATCATCTTTTACATGGATTATTGCAAAAATCTCCAACTAGTCTCCCTGATATAGTTTATACTCAACACAGCAGCCAGAGCAAATCTTTTAAAATAAAAGTCAGATTATGTCACATTTTGGCTGAGAACCGTCCAGTGACTTCCCATCTTTTTCAGGGTAAAACCAAAGCCCTTGCAATGGCTTAGTCCTTAACATTTTCATCAATCACACCAGACAGCGATGCTGGCCTCCTTACTACTATTCCTCAGATTCATCAAGTTCACTCCTCTATGTCAGGACAGGAGTTCTCTCTTCTAGAATACTCTTCCTCTAGGTAAATGCATGATTTGCACCTTCACCTCCTTCTGGTCTTAGCTCAAATTATCACCTGACCTATAAGGTTTTAGAGTATTTTACATAATAAAACAGAAAATTTCCCACCTCAGCACTCCCTATCTCCTTATCCTGTTTGATCTCTCTTCACAGCATTTATCACCTTCTGACATATTATATTACTTGCTTATTTTTATTTTTGAGTATTTTTTCCACCAATACTACCAGAATATAAACTTAAGAGCAGAGATTTTGTTTTATTCACAGTTATGACTCCACTGTCTCCAACAGTACCTGGCACATGATAGATACTATATGTAAGATGATAATCTCCATAAAACAAACCACACAGATTTCTAAAAATTTTTTCCATGGAAGTTCAAGTCATGTCATAATAACTAAGCAAAATTCCAATGCCCTTTGGAAATTTTATTCTACACCATAGTTAAGAAAAGAAGAAAGAAGATTTTTTAAAGTGCAAATATTCAATTCTGTAAACTAGATGAAGAAAACATTAAGAGTAAAATAGAGCAAGAGATTGTAAAAAAAAAAAGAATGCACATTTTTAACTATGAAGCATATTAATGTTAATTATTATTGGTGACTTAAAATCACTAAATTCCTAGTGTTTTACTTTACCCACTCAGATTTCATTTGAGGTATTTATCTTCATATGACTCTACCAGTTTCTTAGTGTCTATTGAGTTATGTAAGTCCTTATCATAATTTTTACTTCTAAAAATACCTACAGTTCTACCCAGTTAGACATTACCAAACACTTCCTACATTCTAGTAATCACTAAGTTCCCTATAGGAAATAAGGTGTAGGATCATAAAAAAAGAGGGTAAATAAAACCATATTATTTTCAGGAATAAGGAAATAGTACTGTTTAGGGATTTTCCCCAAAAGTCCCCTCAGCAAAATAATCAATACTAAAATCTTACTAATTATACTGTCTCTGTATTCAATTGACATTCATGTCATAGTTTCATGTCACCTCTTTCACTCTCCACCCTTCCATTCCTTCCAAGTAACAAATACAGTCAACTTCAGTTGACTGGTAGAGATGAACAATATTTAATTTGCACCACATCATTTATGACAAATAGCCAGGCTCCACCCAGTGACTTAGGAAAAAATGAAAAGAATTAGCATCACTTTAAAAGTTCTTTAAGAGAGTTCAGAACTCCCATTATTAACTCAAAAGCATAAGCCAAGTTAATTATAGTCAAAGGTAGATTTGTGGAATTTTCTCTAAGTCAAAGAATTCAAAAATATGAAAATGAAATAATGTATGAATTAGCTATTTATATGTTGTTACTCCAAAGTGTTTTAAATTTAAAACAAATTTAAAGTTCAACTTTTTATTTTATCTTTTTAAAAAAAAATTTTTTTATTGTTATTTCCCCACTACAATTTTTTTTCTACTGTACAGCATGGTGACCCAGTTACACATATATGTATACATTCTTTTTTCTCCAATTATCATGCTCCAAAAGTTCAATTTTTAATATCAGACTTATTTTAGATGCGCTCAGTGATACAAACTGCCTTAATCAGAAATTCAATTTCATATTTGTCTTATTTTTTTCATCTCTGCTTTTTACCAAGTTATTTTTCTACAGCAGTGCTTCTCAATCTTTGCATTGATTAGAATCCTCTGTAGAATTTGTTTAAATGAACATTCCCTGGGCTTCTGGAGATTCTAATTCAACAGTTGGGATGGGGCATTAAGAATATGCATTGTTGGAGTTCCCAACTAGTATCCGTGAGGATGCGGCTTCAAAATAGGGTTACTATATGATATGTAAGAAATTGTGCAAGAAGGTTTGGTATAGGAATGAACATAGAACTTATGATATATTAAAAGACCTTATTGGGTCAGCCTGATTTGAGATATGACCTATAAAAATGAAATGAACTTTCAATTATCAACCAGTGAATCATCCACTTGCCACTTATACTTGGGGTCATTGTTACATTAGTCCTATAAATAACACTATCCAACTTAATTTTTTTATCTTTTTTTAAATTTTTGGCTTCCTGCTATGTGCTATTTAACACACGCTCCTAACCTCAGGAGACTTAAGAAAGGTCATTTTGCTTAACCAAGTTAATAAACTTAGGCTGTCTATTCCCTATTTGGAATGAGCATCAAAAAAATAACTGAGCAATATAAGCAGTTTGGAAAATGTTGAACTTGTGTAACAGTAATAGAATATTTTGAAAAGAGTAAATTAAAGTTTATAAGTCATTAAATGTCCCTATTTGAAGTGCCCTGTATATATGTTGTGGCTAATATTCATTTGCAAACTAAAAAAAAAAAAAAATTTTTTTTTTGTCTTTTTAGGGCTGCACCCATGGCATATGGAGGTTCCCAGGCTAGGGGTCTAACCGGAGCTAAAGCCACCGGCCACAGCCACAGCGCAGCCGCAGCAATGTGGGATCCTAGATGTGTATGCGACCCACACCACAGCTCACAGCAATGCTGGATCCTTAACCCACCATGCAAGGCCAGGGGTTGAACCCGAAACCTCAAGGTTCCTAGTCGGATTCATTAACCACTGCACCACGACGGGAACGGGAACTCCATGCAAACTAAAATTTAATAAGACTCAGTCACCTACAGGATAGTCCAAACTACTTAATATGACACAAAGTCAAGATTTTCACCATGATTGTCTTTCCAGTCTTGGGGCATACCATTTCCTTAAAAAAGTAATAATGGTTAAATAACTTATTTGATGTTTTCCAATTGCCAGGCACTATTGATAGGCAATCTGCATAATTACATTATAAATAAATACCATTAGTTAAATTTTAAAGTAGGAAAATAAAGGCTTAGCATTTTTACCCATGTACATAAAAATCACATGACATAGTTAAGATTCACAATCTGATGTCTGACTCCAAAGTACGTGCTCTTAGTCATTAGATTTTATAGTATATCCTCTTCATACCCCCACATTCCAGCTATAATAAACTAAAACATAAGTCTTCACATATGCCATGACCTTCCATGTCTTCATGCTTTTGCCCATGTTGTTCCTGCTTCTGGGAATGTCCTTTTAAATCCTAATCCCCCAGATTGATTCGACAGTCAACAACGGTTATTAAAATGCTCATTTTATTATGTCTAGATACTCATATTGCAACAGAACAAAGGGTGGGGGAAAAAATGTATACATGTAAGGATAACTTGATCCCCTTGCTGTACAGTGGGAAAAAAAAATAAATTATAAAAATAAATAAATAAATAAAATAAAATGCCCATTTTGTGTCAGGCATTGTTCTAGGCACAAGAGATAGAATAGTGAGCAAGACAAAGATTCATGGGGCTTACTTTCTTTCAACTCCTACTTTTCTATCAATATCTAACTTAAAGCCACTGCTCTGATAAAAAATTCCTATACATCTCTTCTTTTAAAATTAATTTCTTCTTCTGTTTGCTCATAGGACTTTACATAAAGCTTTATCATTGCATATCATATTGTACTATGTGTATCTACCTATCTCGTCTCCCCCTCTAACCTATATAGCTTTTTGACATAAGACCTCTCTCCTGTTTAGACATGCATCCTCAGCCTTTAGTGGAACACTTGGTTCAAAAGAAAGTGCTCAAAAATGTTTTGTAAGTGAGTTCATAGAAAATTACATTAAATAGTTGAGATACCACCTCTACAAGTCCATATAAATTCAATATTATAAATGCTTGAAAGAAAAGTATTGTAGTTTAATGTATAAAAATTAGACAAAAAAAAGTGGTAGTCACAAATATTTAAAGTTATATTTACATCTTACCTGGGTGCTTTTTAGTGTTCAGGTTATATCAGACATTATATTGGACATTAGACAATAACAGCCCAACTTACATTTTTGAATCAGCTGCCATAAGTATATAATTATACAGCTCACTGTCCAATATGTAAGATAACTAATAGTATTCATCATAGTTGAAACCTAAAGTTATTACTGAAAACTCATCTGCACAGCTGATGAAGTTACAAGCTTTCTTTTATTCTTCGGTGTTCCAGTGCAATTAGAAAGAAAATAACTTGATTAAAAATGAAGACATGAATACTGACAATTGTGTAGAGTACAAAAATCTGCTTATATATTTATTTCTTTTAAAAAATCACATGGTTTTAAATGTAATCAATCTAATTTCTTCTGAAGGTTATAGTCTTAAGAACAAGAAAGTTAAATGCAGAGGCACTTTTTAGACTTTTTAAATTACTTGTTTTTATATATTTTTCTAAATCCAAATTATCTTTAAATTGTCTTCATGTGAAGATAAACACATAAAACACCAACTTGTAGGCTAACAGCCAAAGCATAAAATCTGTATGCAAGTTTCCCATTAAGACTATGACCTATGCAATAATACAGTCTATTAGTTGCAGAATCATAGAATTTTAGATCTAGAAGGGCCCGAATAGGAAATCTTTTTCAACATCTTTTTTTTTTTTTTTTCTTTTTGCCATTTCCTGGGCCGCTCCTGCGGCATATGGAGGTTCCCAGGCTAGGGGTCGAATCGGAGCTGTAGTCACCAGCCTACTCCAGAGCCACAGCAACGAGGGATCCGAGCCGCGTCTGCAACCTACACCACAGCTCACGGCAACGCTGGATCCTTTAACCCACTGAGCAAGGCCAGGGACCGAACCCGCAACCTCATGGTTCTTAGTCGGATTCGTTAACCACTGCACCACGACGGGAACTCCTTCAACATCTTTTTAAAGATAAAGAAATTTGGTGTTGAAAAGATGAGATAATTAGCATGTTGATTAGTATTTTAGTTTCAGTGAGTCTGTCCAACCCCCACTGCCAAAAAAAAAAAAAGTCTTTTAAAACATCTGTCATTGTTCTCTTCCCTCCCACCTCAATAAAATAATTCAGTTAGCAGACTAATCCAAGATCTGTTGATTGTTCAGCATCTGTTACTATTAAACTAAACAAGCCAAAGGTACACAATAAGAAAGCAAACCATAAAATATATAAAATAACTAGGAAAAAAACAGTCAATAAGCAACCTCTGGATTACTAATCACATTAGATCTAAATTAAAATACGATATGCTATTTTTGTCCTTTTTTTGGGGGGGGCTACACTTGTGGCACGTGGAAGTTCCCTGGGCTAGGGGTCGAATCAGAGACGTAGCTGCCAACCTTCAACACAGCCACACCAATGCCAGATCTGAGCCACATCTGAGACCCACACCACAGCTTGTGGCAGTGCTGGGATCCTTAACCCACTAAGCAAGGCCAGGGACCTAACCAATATCCTCATGGATACTAGTAGGGTTCTTAAACTCTCTGAGCCACAACAGGAACTCTTTGTCTTCCTTTTTTGATTTCACCATACCCCAGTTTTAAAGCTTCAATCAGCCAATCAAAATTATTTTACTTCACACCGAATACATGCAAGGATTTCCCTAGATGTTGTAGGTGACTATAAATATTTAAGACATAATCCTAGTCCTTAAGTCATTTGTAGTGGCTGTAGCTGACCCCAAGCCACCTTTCTAAGTCTTTCATAACTTTGCCAACGGGAATGGGGAGGGAGTGGAGTGGACTGGGGAGTTTGGGGTTAATAGATAGAAACCATTGCATTTGGAATAGATAACAATGAGATCTTGAACTATATCCAGTCACTTGTGATGGAACATGATGGAGGATAATGTGAGAAAAAGAATGTATGTATATATGTATGACTGTGTCACTTTGCTGTACAGTAGAAATTGACAGAACCTTGTAAATCAATTATAATGGAAAAATAAAAATCATTAAAAAATAAAACAAGAAAAGATAGGAAAAAATGTATTTAAATAGTGAAAGTGATTCTAGACTCAAGTAATCATGGAGTAGAAAAGCACTAAATTAAAGGCATAAGCAGAAATAAAGTTCGAAACACATTTTAAAAAGATAACTTTCCTATATAAAACCTCTTCTCTTTCAAATTCTAGGTGGTGGAGTTCCCGTCATGGCGCAGTGGTTAACGAATCCGACTAGGAACCATGAGGTTGCGGGTTCGGTCCCTGCCCTTGTTCAGTGGGTTAACGATCTGGCGTTGCTGTGAGCTGTGGTGTAGGTTGCAGACGCGGCTCGGATCCCTCGTTGCTGTGGCTCTGGCGTAGGCTGGTGGCTACAGCTCCGATTCGATCCCTAGCCTGGGAACTTCCATATGCCGCGGGAGCGGCCCAAGAAATAGCAAAAAGACCAAAATAAATAAATAAATAAATAAACAAACAAATTCTAGATGGTATAGTTCACAGCTGCTGCTCACATTCAATCCCTGGCCCAGGAACTTTCATATGCCATGGGTGCATGCCTTACTTCCCACCTATAATGTTTCTTCATTCCTTATAAAAAGTGTACCAAGACTTCATAACCCACATCAGATTCAGCCTATCCCTTAAAGTCTCCTTTGAGCTCGTATTTGGCATTTATCACATATTGGCTTTCATTCTAAATCATTCATACATTGACCTTAGTTTCCAATCAGGTTATAATCTCCTGGAGGGGAGGGAAAATTTATACTTCTCCAGAAGTGCTCCCCATCTTCCATATTTCGTAGCACATAGATAAAATGTTAGTATCTATATGGCATGCTAGAGGTAACTCTGAAGGATAATAATGATTAGAGGTCTTTGGCCTGTGGCTCCAGCCACCGCAAACTACTATTACCCAAAAGGCTAGAGGGATAAATACCTTGAAACATTTATAATCCACAGCACAAACCGCATAGCACTAGTTGGGAATCTGTGCCCCATAGTCCCTATCACAGTTCTAGGCTACTACTGTAGGTACTCAACAAAAAAAAAAAAAAAAAATTTTTTTTGCTTTTTTAGGGCTACACTTGTGGCATATGGAAGTTCTCAGGGTAGGGTCGAATTGGAGCTACAGCTGCTGGCCTACACCACAGCCACAGCAATGCAGGATCCAAGCCATGTCTGCAACTTACACCATAGCTCGCGGCAACACTGGATCCCCAACCCACTGAGTAAGGCCAGGGGTTCGAACCCACATCCTCATGGATGCTAATCGGATTTGTTTCTGTTGCACCACAACAAGAACTCCCTCAACAAATATTTCTTGAATTAGCATAACAGCGCATGGAACACACCGCTTATTACATTGGGAGATTTAGCAAAGTAGGTGACAGGCCTCAACTAGACACAGCATGACAAATGTTAGTTTGATATACCAAGTTAACAACATTTCATTTGCAAAATTAATGAACATTTGCATTTCATTTCATTTGCAAAATTAATGAACAAATACTATAGGAGGATAAATGTTTAAAAAGTACCTCAGAGCTGTATTAGATTCAAAAGATAAAGTAATCCACCATTACCTACTGTTGAATTGTGCCCCGTCCCAAAAAGATATGTTGAGGTCCTAACCCCTAGTACTTCAGAATGCAACTTTATTTGAACATAGTTGCAGATAAAAATTAATTAAATCAATATGAGCAATATGAGGGTATACTGGAGTAGTGTGGGCTCCTAATCAACTATAATTGGTGTCCTTATAAGTAGACAGCCATGTGAAGACACAGGGAGAACATACAGGATGACAAAGGCATAAATTTAAATTATTTTTAGCAAGTTGTATTAGTCTATGGTCTAGGCAAGGACAACCAGGTCTTTGCTCCCCAGGTTCTAGCCAAAAGAAGCTTTTTCCATCAGTCTAGTATAAAGAAAAGCCACAACAGAGAAGTCTTAAGTATGTTCTTTCCTGTCCATAACATAAATCTGACAGTAGCTCCCAGTAGATTGATAGAAAGAATAAAATTCTATCTAGTAACTGAATGGCCAGCAAAAATATGGATAATATTAACACTATTTATCAGAATAATTATTTACCACCATTCCCATTTCTCCTATTTAAGTTAATATTTAAAGGGAATGTAATAAAGAGATACAAAAATAGATAAAGAGCCTTGATTACAGCCACTCCAAATACAATTCTACTTCTTTTATTTAAGTTTAATTGTATTTCTATCTTCTACTTAAAGTAGGATCTCATGCATTCATTTTTCTTGTTAATTATAACAGTAAATGGCCAATACATGATGGCATTTATCAACTGCTCACTGAAACAAAGGAACTATTATTAGGGCTGACACAAATGATTGGCCCTGATTAGAGAAATGTATATAAAAGCTGGTTTTACAATAAAGACTACAGATAAAGGACCAAGTATCAGAAAGTTCTTTTTGTTATTCCTCTTAAAAAATACTATAGACCCTCTATGAATAAGTCCAGATGATCTAAATGAGTAAGTCCCACACATCACAAGGCCAATAGTACCCAAAAATGCCTTGAATCCCTCATCTCCCACGGTGTAGCTACTTTCTTCCTGGAAGAGTTCAGAAATTGAGATTCCTATTCTATAAATTTTATTTACAAACTGACTTTTCATGCTATCATTTACCCATATAATAAACTGAATTTTCACAACCGAAACTTACAGCAGGGCAGCAGAGTGTATAGCAGTCTTTTCACAGCAAAATTGTCCCAATAATTTCTACACTATGTAATTTCAGTTAAAGCTGCTAACCATAGACTATAATTAAGTTAACATTCAAGACTTTACTACACTTCTCTATAAAGTGTAAACACAAACTGGTATTTCTGAAGTGTGTGGATTCTCTTTCGTTCATACAGTTGAACAATCCATTGCACAGTTTAAGTTCCATACATAGACACAAACACTGGAGGAAACAGGAAACATTATGCTAACATGACTATAGTATTGATGAATAAAAAAACATAACCCCAAGGCTAAGCTGCCAAATAAGTAGTGAATTAATTTCTGTAAAGTACTCCAATATTACAAAGGTGTGTTGAAAGGTGTCTGCTCATGTTTCAAATTAAACGCACTGCTGGTCAGCATTAGCACCTCAGCTTTGAACACCAGCCATTTGCCTATAACACTTCAGGGGCTAGGAAAAACGGATTTGCCGTTCACACTGGAATAATTAGAACATGTCAGGAAGAATTAATTTCCTCATTTTTCAAAAGGATACACAGAAATTACCATGTTATTATATGACAGGGTCCCTTGGAGAATTATATTAAATTTAATTTCTAGCGCAGCCCACACAACAAATTAAAGTCATAAATAAGATGGAAAGAAGCGGGACGCAGAGCATATGTTTATGGCAATGAGTGAAGCCAAGGGACCAGAAACAACTATCTTCATTTCATTTTATTTAAATCAGCCAGACACTGTGTATCTGAATGACAGCACTTGTTAATGGTGCTGAGATTATAGGCTCCTTAATTTTAGAAAACAGAAGCAGTCAGTCAATGTCTGAAATAGTACATTTCCTACAATGCAAAAATTAGTATAAATTTACTTCTCTCTCAAGTCCATTTGTTTTTGCCCTGAAACAAGTTTAACAAAGATAAACTTATCTTTAAGAATACTGTTTCTCTATTTGTCTTCTCTTTGGGCAATTTTCCTAGGCCAAAAAAATGAGAAAAGTAAAACAGAGATTCACCAGTATAAACGAAATTTACGAACACGGTGTTTGTCCAAAATACAAGCTTCCTGCTCCATCCTGTAAATACATCTACTAATTTAGAGCTGAGAGACAAATTTCCCTCTAGGGAAAAATTTTTCTAAAGAGAAATTTGTTTTTCATATTAAATTTAAAATGTCTTTATTACATTGCCTCTCCAATTGAAGTAAAACTGCTAAGTATATTGCTCAAACACCTTTTAAAAAAAAGCACTACACTTTTCAGCTAGTCACTAAGGTCAAATGCGTTTATGGAACAGAAAGGATTATAGAGCCCACTAATAATATAGCCACCACTCATGGCCAGAGATTTCCCTGCTTCCTAGTCTTCCTGCTTAACAGACTCGCCTCAAGTATCACCTCTCTCCCTTTCACCTCAGCTAGCCATGGGCATTCAAGAAAAGATTCTCACTATAGTCATATCATCTGCTCTAAAATCAGCCCAAGCCCAGCATAAAAACATTAATAAAACTTTAATAAATGTATTATAAAATATTAATGGTGTTATTGATTCCCTCCCTTCTCCTTGTACATATGTACACTTTTATTTGTTATTTAAGTTATGGGTAAAATAACTAGACTAGAAGCAAGTACATATGACTCTCTTAACTTTCTCTCCTGTATACTATAAAAAAGACTCAAATGTCCTATAGAAATTAATGGCTTGCATTAAGAAGTCAGCACCTTCTCTAACATTTAAGGCTAGCAGCAATTCAAATGCTTCAGACACCAGCTATCAAAACAACTTATATTGTGTTACTTGCCATTTTAAAATTTCTTAAAAATTATTACTATATTGTCTTTTAACATAAAACATGCTCACTGTATAGCAAATGCCAAAAAAAAATTATAGCGTGAGGTTTAGAAAACCATTTAAAATTACTAAATCAAAAGCAATGTAAAAACTGCCATGAAAGACAGTCATGGATAATTGAGCTAACTTTTTTCTCCTTCCAAAATAGATTTAATCTCCACATATTCACCTACAGATTCTAAATCATAAATGTTAAGATTATTCACAGGCCCAGAAACATGTTGGCATTTTATCCTGCTTAATAACTGAAGACATTCTTAAGGTGAAAAAGAAGTTTGTACACTTTAAGAAATGACTGTCATGAAACTGAACGCTCCCTTGGGTGCAACAAACTTTAAATAATTTGTGAATCAATTAACTGGCGACTCTCTTCATAACACAGATTTCACACTCCCAGGTCACTGCATTATCAGCCTGATACGAATCATAACATTTTGGAGAAAAGTTCATAATTGAAATCATTAATTAATTTAACAGGACTTTTAGTTATGCATTGCATTAAACAGCTGTAAAGGAGCAGAGATTAATTAGTTGTTTCTCTGACAATTTTCACTGCTGTTATTACTTGGTGGAAAACTTTTCAACTTGTAAAGCACATCATGTTCTCTATAATCTGGCAGTGACCTATCAAAGCAATTTAAAGTTAAAGGAACTACAATTTCTCTAAAATAAAGCCTGAAACCTGAGATGTTTCTCTGGAAGAAAAAAAAAATTTTTTAAGGACAAACATTATAAAGCCTGACCTTCTCCTGATGTGGAAATGAAACCTGCATCTGGAATAAAGTCCCAAATATATATATCATACTTTTAAGTAGCTCACAGAAATGAGGAAACCAAAGATACACCCAGCTAACACTTTCCTGAAGCTAAAGAGATGATATGCATTCACATATTTTGTATATTCTTCGTTTTCTCTCAAAAATAGAAGTAAAAACTATTAAGCATAAATAAAGTATATTTGTGTTAGCACTCAGTGTTCTTACTTCTTAGGATTTAGAACCATTTGACTGACCTACAAGTCTCCTAGCAAATTAATTGGCTGATAAAGTATAGGTTAAGTTCAAAAAGCAAATCAAAAAGAACAATTTTAAAGAAAGGTAATTAACAGGTTTTTCGATACATCACTCCAAACCCCTTTCACATTTCATCACACTCTACAACTTCATCATTTTAACAGCCTTAATATCTCATTTGCTATAGTTAAGCACTAAAAGGTATATCATAGAGTTTCTAATAAAATGGGTAGTTTCTTAGAAAAATGTCCATTTTACTGAAGTTAATTAGTTGAAATTAAACATTTTGCATGTTATATCAGGAAATAATCAATTACACCACTAAATCCTCTTTTTTAAAAACCTAATCCTTTTCCCCATTCCCTCTGCTCCACATGTGGCAATGATACTGAATACTTAAAACTACTAAAACATATCAGGGTCTTTCAAATGTCTAAGCGCTTTTACAAATGTTATACACTCAGCTTAGAATATTCTATCTCCACGTCCCCTCTAAGTAACTCCCTATTATGCCTTTAAGATGTAGCTCAAATGTTAACCTACTCAATGAATCCTTTCCCCTGACTTTCCCTGGTTTCAAATTTTTGTGTATTTTATTTCATTTATATTTCAATTCTAAGTCTAATATGTTATTATAATTTCTCTCTTTACCTGTCTCTCTATTAGATTTTTAAGCTACTTAATGGCTGGGCTTTAGTAAGCTATTCACATTTAAATCTCAAACATATCTATCTGGGACATATTAAGCCCTCAATAAATGTCTGCTGATTAAAAAGAATGAATGAATAAACATGCACATATTTATTTCCACATTTCATTTCAGTAATATTTATTGAGCATCTGTTATAAATCAACCAGTGCTAGATGTTTGATGAAATCTCCACAAATTTTTTAAGTAAAAAAAGATAGCTCCTCTATATTTTTAGACATTTAACCTCACCCATTTTTAAGCATTTTGTTTAAAAACTGTTAATTTTTATCTAATAAAACTTGGGGTAGAACATCAAGAAGTAGAAACTAAAAAATATGTCATTTTAGGATACCGTTGTTATCAAAAACCCTTTGCACTGAGAGATCACTTTCCCAGGAGTCAAATCGAATAAAAATAGTTCATGCCTATGGGTTCTACCAAGGCTCCCTTACCTAGTCGATGCACATGAAAGTAAATCAAAACATGAAGTTTTGCCTCCCCTGATCAAAAGAATGAATCTTTTTCTTTTCTGAGATGGCTTGTTCTAAAGTCACACTAATTATAGGGCCATTTCCTCTTTCAGATGCTTTATTTCCAATAATTCACCGTGGAGCTGAGGCAAATGGTAATGGTTCATGTTTCATCATTCACATTTCTCACTTGTATCTTTATATCTCATTTCTCATTTCAGCCCATTTAATGACAAGGATAAGTTGGCATTTTTTAAAAGTTCTATCCTTTAACTAAGACTCTGTGGCAATTGTACCCTTTTTAATAGTAGTGTTTCCTGATTCTAGTTTATCGAAATGTAACCACCACCTCAGAGTTCTTATAAGAATTAAGTGAGATAACATATGTAGGTACACAATAAATTTTACTCCTCTGTCGTCCTTCTTCCTCTGAAACACAAATGACCCAAAGTAGGTTCTTATTAGGGAACCATGCTGACACTGTGTGCACAATTGACTCCCACTCTGCAGATACTTAATGGAGCTACTTAATAAGAGGTTAAAGGCAATAAAAAGTGAAGTATCTATCTTTGCTAGGAATAGTTAAGTGGACAAACAGTGAAATTAAGAGTGATAAAGGATGGGGATAAGTTCTGCCTAAATAGAAGTATAGATTGCTGATAATATGCCCACTTTCTCTCCACCAATTCTTCCTTCTGACCAAGGAGACTGACCAAGGCTAGATTCAAAGCCCAAAGCATAGGAAAAAGAAAAGTTAACTTCCACATAGGAATCAAATTCACATTTGCTGTATTTGTACCACCATAAAAATTAATTTATTTTAGTTAACTTAAAAGCTACTAGAACAGTGGTGTTTTAGTCTTGATAGCATTACTTGATCCTAAGATCCAGAATAATCCTGAATCAAGAAAAAAAATCCATATCTAAAGATATATAAGCTTGGATTCTACCCAAAGATTCACATTAAAATATAAAAACAAGATAATATGAAAGTAACATTAAATCAATCACCTTAGATGAAATAAATCAAGGAAACTTGTAACATACAATCCATCAACTGCAAATTCTATCCCAACTAATAATGAGTTGTTGCTCACTTTTATCTCCCATCTTATCTGAATGTATATCTATATATGCTTAATTTCATGGTCTGCATTTCACTCTACCAACATACTCAATATTATTCTGTAATTTGTATTTTCCAGTATTTGTCCAACACAACTGCAGCCAGTGTCTGTATTTCTATGTCCTTATTCATAAACCAAATCTGTCTACTCACAGCAATATTTGGGAGTTTCATCAACATATCTCAATCACGGTCATATTACTGATCATGTTCTTATTACACATACTACCATTTCTGAAAGTATCCCTTAACTTCCTCTGGACTTCAAAACATGCTTCTGCTGTAGCATCTCTAAATTCTTATCCCACCTTTTCTGAGTACCCTTGAGGAGGCTGCTTTTAGAATACTGACCTTGAGTTCAATGAGGCTTAGATCTAGCACACCTGCCTGCTTTCAAATTCTCCTCTAGGGTAGCATCACCTAGCAACTACACATTGAGAAAGTCCATCTTCTTGTATAAAAGTGAGTTTACAGGAGTTCCCATAGTGCCTCAATGGGTTGTAAACTGACTAATACCCATGAGGATGTGGGTTCAATCCCTGGCCTTGCTCTGTGAGTCAAGGATCCAGCGTTGCCATGAGCTGTGGTATATGTCGCAGAAGTGGCTTGGATTTGGCATTGCTGTGGCTGTGGCATAGGCTGGCAGCTGCAGTTCTGATTCAACCCCCTAGCCTGGAAACTTCCATATGCCACAAGTGTGGCCAAAAAAAAAAAAAAAAAGTATGTCTACATAGGTTCATTTATCTGAGTCAATGCCAATTTTCAGTATGGAATCTCTGGTTTTCTCTTTAATGGTCATACAATGACCACAGACACAATTACTCCCAAGACGATATGAAGTACAAAGCAACATTTCAATATTTTTCAAAAATAGTACAATAGATTTCCTCTGAAAATGTATGTCTGGTTTATGGGAGAAAGAGAGAGATATAAGAAGGGAGAAAGAATGTTATTTTTCTAGATCATTATTTTAATAAATAGAAATAAGGTCCATTTCCACCTTACCTAGAAGATTTAAGAGTTATCTTTCTAATAAGAGAATGAAGGTAATAATGGCATTCATGTGTAAGAATGCAAAATGAAAGACAGGGCAGAGGCGATGAGAAGGTAAAGAGCAGAGTAGTGGGAAGAGAAAGGAACAAAAGGAAAGTCACAGGAGAGGAGAAGAGCAGGGAGATGGGGGGAAGAGGAAGAGAACGGAGGAAAGAGAAACTGTCTGCTATTAAACCTGTGAATGTGGAAGGGGTTGGAAAAGCAGGGGAAGGTCATAAGAGCCAACTGTACCATTATTTTCTTTCTAAAATACTTCCCTTTACAGAGAGAGATTGAAAAAGTGAGGTAAATGAATCACTTTCACAAATACTCATTCTTATTTGACTTAATTAGTTTCATGGAACCGATAGCCCCACACCTTGCTTAAGAATTTCAGTGGTCACATTTCTGCATAGCCAAAGTGATCCCAAACAATTTCTCCAATGTGTTACACATATAAACAAGTTTTTCTTCAAAACGGGCATGATGGTCATTTTTTCCTCCATTTTTCTCTTCAACAAATATTGTTATTATAGAAAATGAAAGGAAAATTCCACTCTTTATTCCTGTTTGAGTTCCTCTGACTTGCTAAAATATCCTGGTCTGTAGCATAAGATGTAATTCCATGTATATCTATTCCTTTTTTCCATAAAAATAAAATATTTACAAGATTTTATTATACAAGATTTAAATAGAACAGGAAGTTTTTCTATTCATGGTCTAGAAAGGCCCTTTTTTCTTTTTTTTCTGTTCTTTATTTTTCTTTACAGAGTGAAAATTATTTTATCATGAAGTTTCAATTTACATTATTGAAAATATGTGGCAATCATCATCACAAGTCTGCTTTTCATTATGATATGTACTCTTTGCAAAAGTACTTAACTTCTTTTAGAGGTAAAATTTAGAAGTCACTATTTGAGGGGAAAAGCATGTTTGTGGAGCTAAACAATCTTGAACTTTAATTGAGCCTCTATCATTTACTGTGTTACTCAGGAAATTTGATATACCACTCTGAGCCTCAATTTCATCAACTATAAAAATGGGTATTAGTTTCCACCTCACAGGATAATGATGACGATTAAATAATAAAATTATCATGGCAAATACACATAAGGCATTTAATATAACACCTGGTACAATTAAGCACTTAGTATATGGTGTTATTAATATATTTACCACTAGTGGAATACAAATTTATCTTTCTAATGATAAATAGGCAATGCAATTAGTATCCTGTGTAGGAGTCTCAGTTATTTAAAAACAAGAGTAGATGTGTACATGAACTATACTTCAATTTTTAAAAAAGGTAGACCAAAGACCATAAAGATCAAGACTTTTTTTAAAAGTGCTTACTTTAAGACGATATTTTTCAAACTTTGAGTCAAGTGAGTGATGATGATAAAGTCAATTTTCTGAGAGACAGCATATTTCATTAAAAAAAGAAAAGAAGGGACAGAGAAAGGAAGCAAAAGAAAGTGGAAGAGAAAACTAAAACGTTGCACAAAATAAGGATAAGTAATGTTCATGAAAATTTTTTATTTCGATTATGTTAAATTGCATTCTGGGTCAATTCAGAAATTCACTTCTTACTCTGAATTACAGTCAAAAAAGTTTGAAAGCCTCCTAACAATAGAAACTGGAACATGCAAGTCTATGAGCTTTTGTGTTACAGGAAAAGAGCCAAATAACCACCTCACTCATTCAAAGCTTGCTCTAATTCATGCAGTATAGCAACTGAAGCCATCTAGTGCCCTATGGGATATCTTGGGATATCTTCTTTATTGAAATACTATAGATAGAAGTACCTACCTATCAGACCTTATCCAAGAACAAGAGGGTAAGAATAGATGGCTTCTGAATAACCATTGTAGCTCTAAGATCATAAGCATTGATATAAAATGGAAAAAAAAGTTGGTAAAATTAAAAATCTAAGATGTTTTTCCCATTCAATATATTCAAGCACTTACAAATAAAAGACTGAGGAAATGACTCTTTTACAAAAAATCTGATGGATTTTTGGAATAATGAGACAGCAAAGTGCCTCTCAGAAACTCAGTTATATTTCTCTCTCTTATTGCAAGGTATATAGGGTATGTGTGGGGTTTTATTGGGAGTGGGGGTTGGGAAAGAAATGCTCAAGAACAAGTTGCACATAAGTGGTTGTGTTCACCTCGGTCTTATTTCAAACCAAACTAGTATAGTGGTCAGCTGTCAGCCAAAGAGAACAGGGGCAGGAACAGAGCCAATCAAGCTGTGTTAAGTAACCCAGTCATTCCATAGAAATCTGTACAGCTCTTGTTCCCTGGCCGTACAGCTGGCAACGGCACAGCAGTAATTTGAGGGGCTTTCTATAGGGTGCTTATGAGTTTGATTTCACTGTTGGCTTCTTGCCATTACAACCTATACACTGAGTAGCTCTGTTTGTGAGTTACCCAACTATGTGCTTGGATGATAAAGAATCAGATTTTTCACTTGGTAAGCATGAAGTCAGCTGATTTTTTGCTTTGCCAAATGTTTCTCCTTTTTTTTTCTTCAAACTCCCCAGGTTAAGAAAAATACATGGTTTGTTTTGCCAAGCACTTTACCCCTAAACTTTGAGCCATGAATTTCTTTGGGAAACTAAATTCATTCTGTTTTACCCATAATTCATCAAACTGTTTTCTCTGACAACTTAAGTCTTTGGAGCCTTTTAAAATACCACTTCTCTCATTTTCTCCCCACTGCTCTCCTTTTTTCATACCTTCCTCTTGACAATCAAAAAACATATATAAATTGCCAGATCTGAAGTAAAAATAGAGATGAATATGATTCAACTGCTGAGGTTCAAGATGATGTTTTACGTATGACCAAATAAATGTTCCATTACATATCTGCACTTTCATATGACTTCAGATATTCTCAAAGGACATAATGTAGTTAAACAGTAACGTTGCAGAAACAGTTGCCAGTGCACAACAAATTCAAGTTTTGCTTTTTGGACCTTTTTGGAATTTCTTTTTCCAAATATTTTCAATGCACAGTTGGTTGAGTCTGCAGATGCAGAACCCTCATACAGAGATCCACCTGTATTTAATTTGGGGTCAACCTCAGCTGCTTTCTATGTGCACATATCAGCTCACATAAGACCTAATCAAAAATACATTCCAAAAGTGTTCTATTAAAAACTGAACACTAGTGCTACAATTTATAAACAAAAAGTTAAAATGATAGGATGGGGTGGGGAAGTAAGTCAAAGAAGTTCAATGAAAATGCTTGGAATATACTGGAAAGCATGGTGAATAAGCACAAGTATTGATCTTTGGGCTCATCAGTGTAAAATTAGAAAATGCTTCTTCTTCACTCTTAAAAATATATAAACTTCCAATAAGATGCTGTTCATTTGTAAGCAGACATACATCTCCATACCAGGGCTACCAGGGTCATCCATTCCCTCCTACTTCAGCCAGGATACCCAGTTACTCTCTTTCCATAGATAGGGACAAAAGGAATTCCTCCAAAGTTCCATTACAAGGAATGTTTCATTTCTACTACTGTGCACTGGTAGAGCAGAAGTAGGAACTGTCAAATCCCACCATCAGAAATTGGTCAAAAGAATGCTATTAAAGTTAGACTTCAAAATGAGATTTTATACCAAAACCACTTAAGAGACAGTAGTCAGCTACTATAGCACTCTCAATAGTGTAATTCAGTCATATTATAAGGTAAATGGGCTCCATAGATTGCCCAAGTAATCAAATTACCATCTATAACATATTTTCCATAAGAACATCCATTCCAAAATCTACTATACTTCAACAAAACTTTTTTTAAATGAAAAAAAAAAGAATATCCAGTCCATATTCAAACAACAAACATATGCATTATTTAACTGGAAACTGCCTACAAATACATGCCTATGTATGCTTTAGCGAAGTCTTTTTGGTTTTTGTGATATAGATGTTAAAATACCAAAAAACCAAGTAACTTGACTATTAGGAGAAGTAGAAACTTTAAAAAGCAAGAATTATTGTGAAAGTTATAAATTACCTTCTCACTTATTATATATGAAGTCTGGGATTTTTGAATATAGTACTTGGAAGTATATTCATGAACAAATGATTTAAATTAGTGGCTATATCACCTTGTTAATATGATGACAATAAGAGTTATAATCATGCAAATACTATGAATTATAAGTAATGGGTAAAAAACAGTTTCTAAACTGCATATATTATTATATTCTCTTGAATATAATTGATTCAGATGCTGCCTAAAAAAATACATAAAGTTTCTAAGCTAAGGACACTAGGAAAATTAACACAACTTCAAGGCAACCTATTCTCATGAAGATTCAAGAGAGAGAAGTAAATTCACACTTAACCATCTGTATAACTCAACACTATGTTTTCATATATGAACAAGGTTATGTGGATCCATAAAAATGTCAGCTGGGCAGAGTTCTAAGCATCTAGCATCAAAACTTGTTATAAAGCCACCAAGTGTACTATACTGATATGTTGTCTAAATGATCTTCTAGTAAGAGCCAATTTCAAATGATTAAGAAAAACTAGCCTGCTATGGAAAGGCAAACAATACTCACAGACAAAGCCTGAATTCAAAGGAAAGATGAATGGCATAAATTATGAAAGTTTTTATAGGAAATAACATAGACTTTCTGGTAACAATTAGAAGAGAACTTCATTTGTTTAAGAAACTAGGGGTCAGGAAGAAGGAGATATTAGGCCTTCTCCTGAGATAGAACAAAGTATAACTGAATATATCATTGCTCTCCTATATTTAACATAAATAAGATATTGAAACTCATAGTACGAAGTCAGAAGTATCACCTGTAACCAACTGCACTATGACATACTCTTTCATCTGCTGAGCATAAAGTTCCGCAGCAGCTGAAGATTTTGATGACTCAGGACTTCCAAACCTTCCCTCTGAACACACTGCTAGTGGACACCATATTGTACATGCTCCTAACTCATTCTACACCCAGCCCTCTCTGCCATCAGTAATCACGTTCTTTACCTGCATGCTGTCCTTTGGCCACAGAAGTTGTGCACTAAAATCAGAGGCCTGCTAACCATCTCTGTCAGTTCAGCCAGGGATGGAAGGCCCACTTATTCAGTTGCATCCATTGGAGTAGTCCATCATTTTGGGTATTGTGCATTCTAAACAACTACGAAATCTCCGCATGTTTAAGTGGAGCTTGTTTAAGTGGTATGTCCTTCTTAGTTTGCGACTGAGCAAAAGTGTCAGTGTATTTGCATTTGGGGCAAAGCTGTATGTGTGAACATACACATATATAAACACATATGCATAAACATCCAAAAGTATAAGAGTACATGGAACTGAGTTTAACATTTTCTTTTTGAAGTACACAATACAGACAAATAACCATAGTTAAGATACAGCATTTTATAAAGTAAATCATTGTCTTTGTGTGGAGGGACCTAATAGGACAATAGGGCTGTCCTATCACACATCGGTCGGGGTGAAAGGAGAGAAACACTGTGTTCTTTCTTTGCACCCAAAACAAGTTAGAATATAAATATGATTGGAAAAATTACCTCAGCTTTTACCAGAGTAAGGAGAGTTAGGGAAGTTTGAGACTCCGTACCAAGAAAATCTGACAGCAAACTTTCATATTAGACTGTATGTGTCTATCCACTAAGATTGTACAGGAATGAGAAAAGTATTCTTACCAAGAAAATTAAATTCGAATGAATGTTGTTTATCAAGAATGATTCCAAAGAAGGCCCTGGTGTATGAAGTTTTCATCAGTGGTTCTAAGAAAGCCATTTATAGTGCTTTAAGTGAAATAAGGGTAAATGGTCCTTCGTTGAGATGTGCTATTATGGCCTATATAACTTGAACCATACCAATGAGATTTCCTGGGATTTTGTTTTCTCTTAGAAAGGAAAACAGGAAGAAGAATTTTTACATAGTGATGACGCATAAGGCAAGAGATGGACATATACATAACCGTTAGCTCAATATAAAGGATCCCTGAAGAAAGCAAAGAAGCCCAGGAGATGTGCACATCAAATAAAAATGGAGGACATAGCTCTATTTCAGCTTAAATCAATATTTCCCTTTCAGGCATCACCCCTTCTGCTCCCTGCTGACAATCTATAGACAGCATATGAGTGAGATAAGTTCATGAGTAAGATGAACAGGGTGCTCGACGGCAGGTAAATAAATTTGTTTCCACTAAGAAAATTATTCTTACCATGTGTCACTGCTCTCATGGCATAAACAGGACAGGTGATGACATCCTATAAAATGCAATTTTTATTCCTATACTCCTGACGTAGAGATACATAACTCATTCAGCCCTCATGAATTTTTTTTTTTTTTTTTTTTTTTGCTCTGAAGCTATGAGTGAGTTTTTGTTATTATGGTTGCCCTTGTTTCTTGCCTTAAAAAAAATGCTATCATCAACTGTGCAATAGTGTTAAGAGATGTGAGGGGGAAATGGTACTGTCATTATTTTAGGCTACCTGGTCCTTTATAAGGATTGTATATGTTATTATATGAGATAGCCGAATATAGCTATTTTACTTGGATTTTTTAAGGTTAACATCTGCATCGTATAACCTCTATGCAATATCTGTATTCTCAAATCAAAGCCCTCTCCCAAATCTCATGTCTTTTCAGACCTAATCTAGTCAAGAAACAAGGAATCACAAGCCTTTGTACCAACAAATAATTTTTCCAACTATAATTCATTAGTACCTTATTCCAAAAGCATATGAATACTTACAAGATGGTTAATCCTCATTAAAAACTAAAATTACATGACATAATTACATGTAAATAAGAAAAATGAATTAAACTCTTACCCTTTCCTATGTCGGGCACTAGTTGTGAATCATATATACAATTAGAGTTATATTGCTAAGCTAAAAATATTGGTAAAGATCTAAAAATGACAAACAGTGCCTTTTAAATTAATGTCTTATTAGTTGAGTGAAGTACACTGACAAAGAATAATTTATGCTTATTCAAACTGCACTCGACATCTTCAGGTGTTTCCAAATGAGCTCACAGAAGAGTGATTAAATGCATCTGATAACAAGCCACACATTGCTGAAATTACTTACCGCCTCATTTTATGATTAATTAAACATGTAGATTAAAGTTGCAAAAGAATTTAGATTAATGAGCAAGTTAAGTCTTGCTGATATAAGTGAATTGGGAATTGGATGCTCTGTGGAACTTTATAAACATGCATTTTATAATGAATAAGACAAGGCTACATGCAGAATTGTGGCCACCAGGGCCTTTTGACGATGCAGTCTTTTTTAACATGGTTTGACAGCTTTCAAATAACATTCTTCTATAGGCTTTAAACTTTGTGCTTTGCTGTAAAACACAAGACTACATAACTCATGTACCAGGAGTATGATTATTTTTGAGTTCTCCAAGGTAATGACCCCCTGTAGTAGCAGCTGTTCACAAAAAATTACAAGCTCAATTGTTATTTTAATCAGAGACAGTTTTGTAGTTAAAAGCAGTTACGCAACTTGTAAAATTATATGACATCTCATCAGTACCTTCTCTTCAACACTCCATCCTCCAAAAGTAAAACCATCCCAAAATAGTCATAGCTTTCTAGAGGACTTATTAGCAAAGCAGGTATTCAGTCATTCATAAAATATTCAAAGCTATTTATTAGTGAAGTTTCTGTGCTAGGAAAGGTAATGTTTAAATTTATGACAACTCTTATCACCTCCAAGATTGTGTCAAAATATCTGCTGGAGTTTGCTGAGTATCCAATTTTTCTCTTTTAAGATCAGCTTTACCTAATCTGAGTAGTTTAGACTGTGTCAAAAGCCAAGTTGGACTTTATGATTTTCCAGGGCAAGGGAAATTCAGGTTGTTCACAGAGATGTAATGCATTCTCCTTTGCAAGGGATACAGAAGTGGCAAGAAATTGAGCCCAAGTTACCAAGCTAGCTTTTGGTTTAAAACCTATTCCATTTTTACTAGTAAGCTTATAGCACAATACCATTTATTACTACCATAGCACAATGAAAACACTCCTACAAATTTTATGAATGGATCCAATTTGCTATCTAAAGTATACCTCTAATACTTTTCTACTTATTTTCAAACCTTATTTATGCATGACTCATTTCTTGGCAAGAGTGAGATTCTTAATAGTGTTAAATATTTTTCCTTTTAATTCAGATTTTTTATACTCCGAAGACTTACCAAGAAAACTACGGAAATTTTTACATAAGGATTAAAAGGAGCAGCTTCATGACACAGGTGGCAAATTACCATCATTAACCCCACATATTTATCATGTGGACATAATTACCCATTTGAAGATTTATGTGAATGAAAATACAATATTGAGACACAGGTCTGACTATACTGCAATTTATTAAAAGCTTATAAGCAACCAAAATAATTTTCATTTGATCTGTTTATTCCCTTTCAGTTTTAAGTCAATGTCTTTCACCAAGTAATGTAAGCCATATTTTATCACCACAAAAGCTTATTTTTTAAACTTATAAGCTTTTTTCCCTTGTAGAAAAGTAAGGATTTCAAAGAATGTATACATATATGTATGACTGGGTCACCTTGCTGTACAGCAGAAAATTGACAAAACACTATAAACTAGCTATAATGGAAAAAATAATTATTAAAAAAATAAAATAAAAGTAAGGATTTCAGAGTTTCCATCGTGGCTCATAGGAAATGAATCTGACTAGTATCCATAAGGATACAGGTTCAATCCCTGCCCTTGCTCAGTGGGTTAAGGATCTGTTATTGCTGTGAGTTGTGGTATATGTCGCAGACACAGCTCGGATCTGGCACTGCTGTGGCTGTGGTTTATGCCAGCAGCTACAGCTCCAATTAGACCCCTAGCCTGGGAACCTCCATATGTCATGCGCACAGCCCTAAAAAAAGGCAAAAAAAAATTTTTTTTAATTAAAATAAGGATTGTAGGTAGAAATATGGACCCAAGTACTTAAAGGACAAAATAATATACTTTTTCTTTACATGAAAATTTAAATTCTTCATTTATACCTTTTAAAGAGGAAATCTGACAACAAAGTGGTTATATTAGCCTGAAAGAGGCTAGGTTAGAGATCTAAAAATAATTCTTTTGTGATCATAAAATGTACTCAGATATATACCAAAAAGACATAGATTTTTCAGACAGCACAATAAGCCACCAATTTTAAGGAGCAAGATCTTTCCACTCCAGTCATTGCCAAATTATTTCTAGGTCCCACAAATTATAAGTTGTGTCCTGGAGTTACTAATAATTAAATAAAATTGTGTCATTTCTGTGGCATTTTAATTTCATGGGGAGGAAGATAATTTCCCCATGAAAGTAATATTTGTAAAACAACTTTAAGTCCTAAATATTGAATATACTTAGCTATTATATGTACTTATTATTAGCATGTTTTAAATTTTACAATAAGTGATTTATACAGTTTACCCGCATAGGTAACATAAATGTACTGGTTATTTAAAGTTAAGAGTTGTATGTTTATCTGAAATATCAAAATAAGTAATTTTCTCTGAAATTATGAATAAATAGACAATTTAAAATATCTTAAATACGGAGTTCCCGTCGTGGCGCAGTGGTTAACGAATCCGACTAGGAACCATGAGGTTGCGGGTTTGGTCCCTGCCCTTGCTCAGTGGGTTAAGGATCCGGCGTTGCCGTGAGCTGTGGTGTAGGTTGCAGATGCGGCTCGGATCCCGCGTTGCTGTGGCTCTGGCGTAGGCCAGTGGCTACAGCTCCGATTCGACCCCTAGCCTGGGAACCTCCATATGCCGCGGGAGCGGCCCAAGAAATAGCAAAAAAAAAAAAAAAAAAAAAAAAAATACTTAAAATATCTTAAATAAGCCATAGTGCAATATAAGAATTCCTAAGAATTATTTCATTAACTCAAGATGGCAATTTATTATACCACATTTTCTTTTTCTTTTTTTTTTGCATTTTTTAAAAAAATTTTTCTGCTGTACAGCAACGTGACCCAGTTATACATATTTTTTTTTTTCTCAGAATATCTTCCATCATGTTCCATTGCAAGTGATTGGATATAGCTCCCTACATTTTCTTTTATTTCACAACACATAGTTATGTGGGCTATAAACTTTGCATTTCTAGGAAGTGATAAACATTTTCTCTATTTCAACTATAGTTTGGAAAAAAAGTACAAAAATACTCACCAGAAACTAAAATTAGATGACTAAACTCATATTCACATGTGACTGGGCCCAGGTTTGTCAAGGTGAACTATGAATATGTTAATATCCAAAATAGTACCAAATGTTGATTTATTAATATTATCGGCTTCTTGGTTTCAGTTCATGCCCTGTTGAGGAGTTTTGTGAGATTCATCAAAACTCAGCCTCTCAACATGTCTACAAGCATTCTGGAGGCAACATGTATTAAACCAAAATTAGGGTGACTCTTAAAAATAAGAACAAAGCAAGCTAAAGCTTATAAATGGAAAGAAACAGTCTTAGAGAAAACAGCAGATGAAGATGCCACCACACGCCAGATCCTTGCCAAATCAGCAGTCAGCAACTGAGATACCAGGCAGATGACTAAAGGGGGTTTTTCACTTGGCAGGATCGGCAGCATTATGCACTATACCTATGAAATGCATATGTCCGTGCAAGTATTCAACCACCAAAAACAGTGCTGAAAATTGGCTCTGAAACTACTGCAGTTATCAATTTTTATTCTATTGACTATGCAAACTCTTTAGTTCTCTTAACCAAACACAGAGTCCTGAATTTTTCTTTCAATGAAAAAAAAAAAAAGATTTCCATGTATCCAAAAATTTCCATGTATCCAAAATACTTTCATAAATGCAAATTAAAAATGGTCTTTCATAAACTAATTAGAGATTTAAAGTATGATTATTTTCTAAAGTCAATAGTCTCTAAACTTTACTTTCTAGCATGATTTCCCTTATGAAAAATTGAAATCAAAGCTGATTTTATTCATAAAATAAATAAAAGAATTTTCCTCTTGGAAAATTTTAGTATTTCTAATATTCATCTTTCCAGTCTTTCATTCAGTACATATATTCCCTGTAAGTAGAAACATTCCTAAAAATATTTAATTATGGTAGTAAAATTGTTCCATTTGTATGTAAAGTTTAGCCAACAATCCCAATAGTTATAAATACGAGCTAAAACTAGAAGATATAAAGAAACCGGGTGTTAACAATTACCTAAGACTTAGTACTGGACCATAAAAATGCAATGCAATCCTCATTTGCCATGGAAATAGGAAATAAATGGGAACATTAGTTATACTCAAAATTATATATTATACCTGGGCTCTTATACAAAGTGATGAGGGGTCACAAAGTCCTTCTTGAAGCATTTTTCTTTCCTCATCAGAAGATATAGAATGTCTAAAAAGAAGAAACTAATAGTTATTGGACCCACTATCTGCCAGACATAAAATAAATTTTCTCTATGCATCATATAATCTTCCCAAAAACCACACCCATTTTACAGAGGAGGGGATTGAGTCTCAGATAGGCTAAGTAATTTGTTCCAAGTTACACCAAGTGGCAGAGATAAGAGTGAAGCCCTAATGAACCCAGCTCCAAGGTCCATTTGATCTTTCTTTTATATTATGCTTATTGATGTTTATACTATTCCTCACTATCTAGAATCTCTTTCTGCTTCTTCTCAGTTAATCCATCCCTACTACTTTCTTCCAAGGTTCACCTACTCCAAAAAGTATATTGTGTTCTCTCAGCACTTTGTTTAAAAACCTCTATTACAACAATTCAAGGTACACTGATTCACACAATATATGTAATGCTACCAATGTTACCATCTATATTACAGCAAGGTACTGAAGGTATCACAAAATGGTTGCACTGACACACTGCAATATGTATCTCCTCCTCTCCCTTCTATACTCCTCTATTCTCTCTCATTTTCATGGGAACTTTAATAGTAGTAGTAATAATAGCAGTAGTAGCTGTAGTAGTAGTAGCAGTAGTCGTATTTATTAGTATCATTATCATTATATATTATCAACCACAACAAACACCTTTTGCTATCATGCTGCTCTCTGGAACCCCTCTCCACTTTCATTCTGCTCAAATGCTCTCATACTATTAAACCATCTTTATTTCCTTCACAATCAAAAATTCTACTCCTGACTATTTCATAAAAGGTGTTAGACACTGTTGATTATTCATTTATGCAACAAATATCTAAGCATCTACTATATGGTGGAAACTAAGGATGATAAATAAAATAGATCTTATTTGTCCAAGAGCTTACAATCTACCTCAAAATACAAACAAGCAAACCAAAATTTATAATGTAGATTCATGTCATATAATTGAAGTATGTTTAAAAGTTTATGCGAGTAAAAAGAATAGAGTAATAATTCATTTGGAAGGCGTTATATAGAAAGTGACATATAAAATAAAGCTTCACTATTGAACAGGTTGCAGGCAGAGAACAGCAATAATAATGATTGATTACTGAATACTTTCTATGTGTGAAACACTCTTAATATACTACGTGCTTAATATATATCACTTATTCTCTTCACACATGTGGAGACGTCTGTTTCTGACCAACATGGGCTAACATGGACTGGATTTACCCTTATGGCTTAAACAACTAAAAAAAAAACTGGATTAAACATATGAAAGCAACAGTGTTCAGAAAATGGACATCAGGCAATGAAGAATAGCAATTCCTGAGAAAGGAAAAACAAACGAAGTCATCCCTACAAGTTGTCCCAGCTTACTGCCACAAGAAAGAAATTACCAACAGCAGTGTACAGAGGCAGAGCCTAATGGTCTCAGTGAGTTAAGAAGATGAAGCTGGAAGTCTAATGAGGCCAGAGTGGCTATAGCTAATAGTGCAGAATAACAGAGGAGATAGACCTGCACATGGACTTCCAGAGGTTTGCAGATATCCCTCACAAAAATATAGACAATTACTGGTAAGTGCACATGTATAAGGAAACTAACCAAGGCTAGGGAAAGATACACCTAAAAGGAGCACAGAAAACAATCTCCAGGGCTGATACAAATCCAGAAATAATTCAATTTCCCTCATCAAAGTATAAAACTTCATAATGCCAGGGGCATTTTGCAGAGTTCTCAGAACAGTATTGCCTCAGAAATGCAGAAAATTAACCATAAACTGTACTGATGCTTAAAAACAAGTACTGAAAGGATCAAATTGCTTCCAAGTATCTTAACTACATGCCAGAAAAAAGTGCAAAAATATTTATAGGAATACTGAAAGACTTAGCACTCAACAAAGTAAAATTCACAATTTCTGGCATCCAATAAAAAAAAAATCACCAGCCAGACAAAGAAACAGAAAAATAGCATTCATTACAAAGAGAAAAGGCAATCAATTGAAACTGACCCAGAAGTGATGCAAATGATAGAATTAATAGTCAAGGATATTAAAATAGTTATTAGTTGCATTCTGTTTGTTCATGGAACTAAAATAAAGACTGAACGTATTAAGTAGAAATACTGAATATATAATAAAGACTCAAATGTTAACTCCCAGAGATTAAAAAAAAATACAATATCTGAAATGAAAAATCATGAGGGTAGCATTAAAATCAGTTTAGACACTGCAGAACAAAATGAAACAGAAACAGAGGGAAAAAAAGATGAAAAAATGTAAATAGAATCATTGAACTGAAGAATAACTTCAAGCTGCCTAATAGAGGTGAAATTAGATTCCACAAAAAAAGGGAGTGAACAAAAAATCTGAAGTAATAATGGCTGCAAATGTTTCAGAAATGACAAAAATAATGAACCCACAGATCCAAGAATCTCAAAAAACTCAAGCTCAAGAAACATTAAGAAAACTACACTAAGGTACATAGTAATCAGGATGCTTACAACCAATGATAAAGAGAAAATCTTAAAAGTAGCCAAAGGAAAATGACACATCATATACAGAGAAACATAATAAGAATTATAGCAGACTTCTTTTTGAAAAAAAAACACACAAGCCAAAACACAATGGATCAATATTTCAAATTAATGAACAAAAGTTAATCTGAAAGTTTATATCTAGCAAAATTCAGAAATATAAAAGGTAAAGGAAATATCACCATCTCACCAGAAGACTTATCCTACAAGAAATATTAAAGAGGTAAGAGGTCCTTCAAGCAAAATGTAATGTTATCAAATGGAAATCTGAATCTACACAAAGAAATAAAGTACACTGAAATAGTAAATATGTGGGTTAATATGAAATACTTCTTATTTTTAAAATGTTATTGACTATTCAAGGCAAAAATAATAACAATTATCTTTAGATTTATGACATACGCAGAAGTAATGTGTATGACAATAACAACACAGAGGCTAGGAGGGAGAAATAGAAGTATTCTATTTTAAGACTTTCATCCCATATGTAATATGGAATAATACTACTTGAAGTAGGACTGTAATGAGTTGCATAGGGTTGCTATAAAGAAACCACCAAAATGCAACAAAATAAAAAAGTTAAATAAAATCATAAAATTTTTCAAAAAAAAGAAAACAAGAAAAAGAGGAAAATGAATATTGAATAGATAGTACAAATAGGAAACAAAGAACATATCATACATTTAAATTCAACCATGTCAATAATCACAATAAATGGTCTAAACATTCAAATTAAAAAGGAGAGATTATCATGTAGGATTAAAAAGCAAGACTAAAATGCATACTGGCTACTAGAAATCCACTTCAAAAATGAAGACACAATACTTTAAAAGTGAAAGGACAGAAAAAATATACCATGGAACTGTGAATAAAAAGAAAGCTGCAGAGGCAATCAAAGTAGATTTCAAAGCAAAGAATATTACTATGGATAAAGTGATTCTAATACAATGATAAAGGGGTCATAATGATCCTAAATATGTATCCACCTAACAGAGCTTCAAATTATAAGAAAGAAAAAACAATAATTTCATAAAGAATTTTAATTAGAGTTCTCAAAATCTATCTCCCTAATTAATGGTAGAACAAGTTAAAAAAAAAAAAAAAAGAAGAAGAAGGAGGAGGAGGACACAAAATACCTAGACAACAATGTCAACCAACTTTACCTGGCTTATATGGTAGAACTTGCCAATCAACAAAAGATTCAATAATACAAAGATATCTGGAAATCTTTAAACACTAGAAAATAAAATAAAACTTCAAAATGATGCATAGACTGAAGAAATAATCAAAAGAGAAATTAGAAAGTACTATAATTGTATTCTCTAAGATTGACCACATCCTGGGCTACAAATCAAACCCTGGTAACTTTAAGAATATTGAAATCATATCAAGCATCTTTTCCAACCACAACATATATGACTGGAAATCAACAACAAGAAAAAAACTGCAAAAAAACAAAAAAAATGTGGAGACTCAACAACATGCTACTAAACAACCAATGGATCACTGAAGAAATCAAAGAGGAAATTAAAAAATACCTAGAAGCAAATGACAACAAAGATATGACACTCCAAAACCTATGGGATACAGCAAAAGCCATTCTAAGAGGAAAGTTTTTAGCAATACGAGCCCATCTCAGAAAACAAGAAAAAGCTCAAATAAACAAGCTAACTTTACATCTAATGCAGCTAAAGAGAGAAGAACAGACAAGACCTAAAGTTAGCAGAAGGAAAGAAAACATAAAGATCAGAGCAGAAATCAATGAAATAGAAATGAAGAAAACCACAGAAAAGATCAACGAAACGAAAAGCTGGTTCTTTGAAAAGATCAACAAAATTGACAAACCCTTAGCCAGACTCATCAAGAAAAAAAGAGAGAGCACTCAAAGCAATCAAATTAGAAATGAAAAAGGAGAAGTAACAACAGACATCACAGAAATGCAAAAGATCATAAGAGACTACTATATGCAACTATACGCCAATAAAACAGAAAACCTAGAAGAAATGGACAAATTCTTAGAAAAGTACAATCTTCCAAGACTAAACCAAGAGGAAATATAAAAGATGAATGGACCAATCACAAGCACTGAAATTGAAACTGGGATTAAAAACGTCCAACAAACAAAAGTCCAGAACCAGATGGCTTCACAAGTGAATTCTATCAAACATTTACAGAGGAGCTAATACCTATCCTTCTGAAACTATTCCAAAAAATTCCAGAGGAAGGGATACTCCCAAACTCATTCTATGAGGCCATCATCACCCTGATACCAAAACCAGACAAAGATACCACAAAAAAAGAAATCTACAGGCCAATTTCACTGATGAACATCGATGCAAAAATCCTCAACAAAATACTAGCAAACCGCATCCAACAATACATTAAAAGGATTGTACATCATGATAGAGTGGGATTTATCCCAGGGATGCAAGGGTTCTTCAATATCTGCAAATCAATCAATGTGATACACCACATTAACAAACTGAAGAATAAAAACCATATGATCCTCTCAATAGATGCAGAAAAAGCCTTTGACAAAATCCAACACCCATTTCTGATAAAAACCCTTCAGAAAGTGGGTATAGCAGGAATCTACCTCAACAAAATAAAGGCCATATATGACAAACACACAGCGAACATCATTCTCAATGGTGAAAAGCTAAAAGAATTCCTGCTGAGATCAGGAACATGACAAGGATGTCGCTCTCGCCACTACTCTTCAACATAGTTCTGGAAGTCCTAGCCACAGCAATCAGAGACATAAAAGACATAAAAGTAATCCAAATTGGAAAGGAAGAAGTAGCTATCACTATTTGCAGATGACATGATACGATACCTAGAAAATCCTAAAGACTCTACCAGGAAACTGTTAGAGCTCATCAATGAATTTGGCAAAGTCGCAGGATACAAAATTAATACACAGAAATCAACAGCATTTCTATATACTAACAATGAAAGATCAGAAAGAGAAATTAGAGAAGCAATCCCATTTACCATCACATCCAAAAGAATAGAATACCTAGGAGTAAACCTACCTAAAGAGACAAAAGACCTGTACTCTGAAAACTATAAGACACTGATGAAAGAAATCAAAGATGACACAAATAGATGAAAAGACATACCATGCTCTTGGATTGGAAGAGTTAATATTATCAAAATGACTATACTACCCAAGGCAATCTACAGATTCAATGCAATTCCTATCAAATTGCCAAGGACATTTTTCATAGAACTTGAACAAAATATTTTAAAGTTTGTTTGGAAGCATAAAAGATTCAGAATAGCCGAAGACATCCTGAAAAAGAAAAATGGAGCTGGAGGAATCAGGCTCTATTACAAAGCAACAGTCATCAAAACCATATGGTACTGGCACAAAGACAGAAATATAGATCAGCGGAACAGGACAGAAAGCCCGGAATTAAACCCACTCATCTACAGTCAACTAATCTATGACAAAGGAGGCAAGAATATACAATGGAGAAAAGACAGCCCCTTCGATAAGTGGTGCCAGGAAAACTGGACAGCCACATGGAAAAGAATGAAATTAGAACACTCCCTAATGCCATACACAAAAATAAATTCAAAATGGATTAAAGACCTAGATATAAGACCAGACACTATAAAACTCTTAGAGGAAAACATAGGCCAAACACTCTCTGACATAAACACAACATCTCAGATCCACCTCTTAGAGTAAGGATGGTAAAAACAAAAATAAACAATGGGACTTAGTCAAACTTAAAAGTTTCTGCACAGCAAAGGAAACTCTAAACAAAACGAAAAGACAACCCACAGAATGGGAGAAAATCTTTGCAAATGAATCGACTGACAAGGGATTAATCTCCAAAATTTATAAACACCTCCTACCACTCAATACCAAAAAACAAACAACTCCATAGAAAAATGGGCAGAAAATCTAAACAGACAATTCTATAAAGAAGACATACAGATGGCCAAAAAACACATGAAAAGATGTTCAACATCACTCATTATTAGAGAAATGAAAATCAAAACCACTATGAGGTACCACCTTATACCAGCCAGAATGGCCATCATCAAAAAGTCTACAAACAATAAGCAATAAGTGCTGGAGATGGTGTGGAGAAAAAGGAACCCTATTACACTGTTGGTGGGATTGTAAATTGGTGCAACCACTGTGGAAAACAGTATGGAGATTCCTCAGAAAACTAAAAATAGAACTACCATTTGATGGAGCAATCCCACTCCTGGGTATCTATCCAGAGAAAACAATGACTCAAAAAGACACATATACTCCAATGTTCATTGCAGCACAATTTTCAATGAGGCTACAGTAATCAAGTAATAGACAAATAGATCAATGAAATAAAACAGAGACTCCAGAAATAAACTTATATGTATATGGTCACTTATTTTCAACCAAAGTGCCAAGGCAATTTAATGGGAAAAAAAGATAATCTTTTCAGACAATGGCATTAAAACAACTGGATAGCCATAAGCAAAAATATAAACTTCAAACCTCATCTCATCCTATAATAAAAATTAAAACAAATCATAGACCTAATTGAAAGCTAAAATTATAAAACTTCTAATGGAATGCTAGAAGAAAATCTTAGTCACCTTGGGTCTTACAAAAATTTCTTAAATGTAACACAAAAAGCATGAAATACAGAAGAAAAAAACAACAGATTAGACTTCATCAAGATTTAAAACATTGGCTGCTTAAAAAACTCCTAATATTAAAAGGCAAGCCACAAACCAGTAAAAAAGATATACAAAACATGTATCTGACAAATATCTTGTATTTCTACAAAATTTTTAAAAACTACAACTCAATAAAAAAGAAAATGACTTCGATTTAAAAAAAAAAACAGCAAAAGATTTAAAACAAAGTAGATAGATGAATGGCAAATAGGCACATGAAAAGAGCTCAACATAATCAGTCATTAAGAAGAGAAAAATTAAAACCACAATGAGCCACCACTGCAAATTAAGAATGTGGGACAAAAAAAAAACAAAAAAGAATGTGGGACAACTGGAACTCTTACACATTGCTAGTAGGAAGGTAAAATGGTAAATCATTTTGGAAAAAATTAGCTGTCCAATAAAGTTAAACATGCACCTATGTAACCTAGCCATTCTATTCCTGGGTATTTACCTAAAAGAAAAGAAAGTATATACCTACCCAAAGACAAATGTTCAAAGCAACTTCATTTGTAATAGCCAAAAAAAAAAAAAAAACTAGAAAAAACTTAAATGGATAATCAAATTGTGGTATATCCATATAATGAAATACTACTCCACAGTTTAAAAAATAAGTTAACTAACATGCACGTCATGAGTGAATCTCAAAATAACTATGCTGAATGAAAGAACAGACCAAAAAAGAGTACTTAAATAAAGCTGCATAAATAAGCAGGAAGTAAAATTCTCACTTTACAGGTGAGGAAGCTAAGGCTCCAAGAGATTACATGATTTACCTAAGATCACAGCTAATACACAGCAGTATCCAAAGGTGGTAGGAATTCCAGACAGCATATTTTAAACTAATATGAAGTATCTAGCATAGTTATGAGCCACAGAAAGCACTCAAAAGTTGTTTTGGGGTTTTAAAGTACAGAGGCATATAAAAAGTATAAGATGTGAAAAGGTAATCTATTTTAACTTTTCCACAGGATATATAAATTCTTAAAGGAATTTTTTTTAATTTATTGGAGTATGATTGACTTACAGTGTTGTATTAGTTTCAGGTGTACAGCAAAGTAAATCAGTTATACATATAAATATATCCACTCCTTTTTCCCATATAGGTTATTACAAACTATTGAGTAGAATTTCCTGTGCTATACAGTAGGTTTTTTTAAATCATCTATTTTATACAGTAGTGTGAATATGTTATTTCCACCCTCCCAATTCCTCCTTCCCTCAAACGGTTTTACCTACAGTAACCATAAGATTTGTTTTGCAATCTGTGAGTCTGTTTCTGTTTTATAAATAAGTCTTTTCATATCATTTTTATTAGATTCCACATACAAGTGATATCATAAAATTTGTCTTTCTCTTTTCTGACTTACTTCACTCTATGTGATAATCTCTAGGTTCATCCATATTGCTGCAAATGGCATTATTTCATTCTTTTTAAGGCTAAATAATATTCCATCGTGTGTGTGTGTGTGTGTGTATATTTGTGTGTGTGCGTGTGTGTGTGTATCACATTTTCGTTATCCATCCATCGATGGACATTAAGGTTGCTTCCAAGGCTTCATTACTGTAATTAGAGCTTTGAAGAACATTGAGTGCATGTGTCTTCTTGAATTAATGTTTTCTTTGGATATCTGCTCAAGAATGGGATTGCTGGATCATACAGTAGTTCTATATTTAGTTTTTTAAGGAATCTCCATATTGTCCCTGATAGTGGTTATATCACCTTGCATTCCCACCAACAGTGTAAGAGAGTTCTCTTTTCTCTACACCCTCTCCAGCATTTATTGTTTGTAGAGTTTTTGATGATGGCCATTCTGACTGGTATGAGGTGAAACCTCATTGCAGTTTTGACTTGCATTAAGTACAAGAAAATCTTTTTAACTTACATTAACTTAATTGATAGAATGTATGAGAGATGGAGTTTCTGGGATTCATTTCAAAAGCATTTTACTGGAACCTATTACGCACTACATAATATGAACTACCTGCTAGGCACAAGTGAGATATTTAAGTCATGCATAGGTTATGAAAGAGCACCCTTTGATGAAGCAATGTCAAGGAGCTCAGTGTATCAGCATGCTAAGCTGCATTCAGTTGAGTGGAGAGGAACAGCTATTACAGGTCTCCAGGGAGGAACAATGGGCAAAACATTTCCCAGAGAGGAATTTTTAAAATCTAATTTCAATACCTCTTCTTATGAGTGAACATATTCTCATGCACTTTCCTTTTGCCTTGAAAGAGACAAAAAGAGAAGGCCTATATCCATAATATAATATTTGCCATGACTACACCTTCTGTGAAGGACAGAATGTGGAAATATAACCAGGGAGTCAGACATAGTCATCACTCTATCTGAGAGAGTTTTAAAAGTAACAAAACTCTGAGCACATCTGTTTGATTTCTCACAGACATCACGTACTAATCCCTATATGAAAGCCACCTGATAGGAATGCCATAATCTCCAGCATCTTCACTTTTCTGACTCATGGTAGCTAAGTTTTACCTTATGCCCCTAAAATCAACAAGGCCCTGCCTGTGCACTTGAGCTCCTGGTGTTACTATCTTTTATGTTTATGTTATACACAAATCCTCAAAGTAATTTTATTTTTAGGTATATTTTCATTCCTTTAAAAACACATCTTCCTCCCAGGCCTCCATGGGAAGAAAAAACATCCTTAATCTTCAGTGGGGATCTAACTAATGAGAGGCAAGAGATTTGACCATTGACAAGAGATAATTAGCATGATATTTTCCCTCTGCCTCTTTCAAAAATTTAGCTGTGCTGAAAAACAGGAACAGGGGAAAGCAATGCCTAATTTTTGACTCTTTTCTTTTCCTCATGCTTCCTACCACACATAAACAACCAGTCCTACTGATGCCACATTGGCAAAGGCTCTTCTTTTTATTCCTAACATTCTGTTCTTAAAATGCCCACTCTTGTTTAAAACTTCTTACCTCCTACCTGAACTATTGTAATAAACTTTACTAGGTGTTTCTCTTGTTAAAGTCCTCCTTTTTTCCCCCCTAACTCTATAAACTGCTTGCCGAACTAATTTTTCAAAAGCAAAGCTCTTGCCATCCCACTGGGCCAGTTTGTTTGATGGCCCCCTAAGATCTACCAAATGCCTTAGTTTAGCCATATGGACCACGATGACATGATCACACTAAATTTTCTAGCTTATACATACCCTATAGCTCAGTCAAACTGGACTTCTCTTTGCTCCTATCCCATAATTCCCTGCTTCCTTGCCTCTGTTTCATACCCACACTAGTTCTACTCCCCTCACTCCTGGGACGTACCTCTCTCCTCACCCCTATCCTACTGATAAAATTCTCTTCAAATTTCAAAGAATATCAAAAAGTCTGCTTCCCAAATTAAGGGTCTTCTCCTTAAAGGTATGTATCTTTAATTTATTCAAACTCCCTGGAGTACTGTTTTTTACTTTATTAAGGCACTTAACATATTCTACATAGGGAATTACATATTTCCTGATTATCTCCTCTGCAATAATCAATGCAATTTAATTAACATTTATTAATCTCTCCTTTGAGCCATGCACTGAGTTAGACCCAAGGACACAAAAAGGAATAAGAAAGTTTAATAATGTCTAGATTTTAAGATGGCAGGAACTTTGTATATTTGCACTTATTCCCTATGCAGCATCGAATGTTCTGTTTTGAATACAGTCGGTTCCCAGTATATATCTGTGGAGCTCAATTAATTTCCAACAGATGCTAAGCACTTTTCTTGGAAAAAAATATTTGCTACCAAAAAAGGATTACCATAACTGCAAAACAGATAATCACATCCTTAAATCATTTTCAGAGGGCAACTTGGAGGCCACATTGACCACTGATTACACTATCCGATATTAAGACCCTAATTGCTCAAATCACTCATTAAGATATTAATTTCCAAGTAGGCAAGGCTACTTCAATAATAGGTTCCCAGACAGACAGAGCTTCCAAGATTGTAATTTGGTCCAGTAAAGACAGTTATTGTGTCACTTCACAGAAATCTGTTTCTTGTACCCTCTTGGGAATTTATATAGGACACCTTCAGTTGTCATGAAGATTTAAATATGTATCCATTCAATATACCTGGATATACACACTTCCCATTTAAACTTACCACATCTACACAGCCTTAAAAATGTTTGCTTTCAAGGCTACACAGCATCGCTGAAAGCCTACTACCATGACACCTTTCCACACTGTGAGATTAGGTGAACCTCACATTTACTGTCTACATTCTTACATTTGTCTCATCCTAGCGAAATAGAATGGAAAGACACAGTAAGGCTTTTCTAAAAGATGACATCAGGAATAAAAGGAAATGGAAATGATTGATTGTGTTATGCCAAACCCAATATTAAAACAAAAAAAAAACTTGACAATGGTATTTGTTAGAAAAAATTCAAGCAGCAAAAATGAGATACATGGGGAGTTTCCATTGTGGATAAGTGGGTTACAAACCCAAATAGTATCTATGAGGATGCCCATTTCCTAAAATTCGTACAGTTGTCCTTAAAATGCACTAACTGAAATCAATAAAATTGAAACAGATTAGGAAAAAAAACTATAGAACACCTTTTAAGTTACCCCAAGTATTTCCCCATCTTAAAGATGTGAAAGTTCCCAGGTCAGGGATCGAACTCCCACCATAGCAGCAATCCAAGCCCCTGGAGTGACAAGGCCAGATCCTTAAGCTACTGTGCCAAGAGGGAACTCCTTCAGTCATTCCTTATTTCACTAATTTCTCTTTTGTCTCCTCAATTACCACAGTGAAATTGGGGGCACAGGTATTTCTTCAATTTGTTGAATCATATCTTCTCCTCAGAAATCTCCAGGCCCTCAAAGTTTTCTGATGCTCAGCTCTCTTGTTTACCCTCACATATTTCATGTCTTACTTTCTCAGCCTTCTCCTAGATATTGCCTTGCAGCTATCTATTCTGTGATTGCAAGTCCAGGGAAGAATTCTCTGTAACTAATCACAAAATCAACAGTGGCCTCCACATACTTCCACTACCAGGGACAATGCCCAGAATGTTTCCATCTTTTAAAGCTGTCAACCATTCAATGTGTGTGCACTTGCTTATATCAGATATCAAATTACATGCAACAAATCTCACTTGAAAAACAACCCGTTCTAACAGATGATGCCATTCTAATTGAAGATGCAGGTTCAATCAAGGCCTTGTTCAGGGGGGTTAAGGATCTGGTGTGGCCACAGCTGCAGTGTAGGTTGCAGATGTGGCTTGCATCTGGGTATCTGTGGCTGTGGTGTATGCCAGCAGATGCAGCTCTAATTCAACCCCTAACCTAAAAACTTCCATATGCCAGAGGGGTGGCCATAAAAATAAAAGATAAAAGGCTACAAGAAGAAGTAAGGATCAACAGTGGAAAAAAATCCCACTAGTAAAGGGTAGTGGGGTTTTTCCATATATATAATAGAAGAAAAATAATAGCCACAAGAGGAATAACATCTGTATTTCTCCTGCACTGTGTTCAGTGAAACTCAGAATACTATAGATAATCACTAAAAACAAGTCATATGCTTGTTACCAGCTGCCATAGGTTTAAGAAAAAAAAATCTATATTCTGCCTAATGTCAGCAGTTATATGGGTACAGACTTGGATCCACTAATGCTATTGCTTAATTATCTACTATACATGGATCAAAACATAAAAATAATGGTTAACTGTCAAACATACCCTTTTATTATGCTTCTATATTCCAAAGGTATAAAAAAGCCCAAAGGCACAATAAAAATAGGAAATCTGTTTTTATTAATGAATTCATTCACATTAAGTTTACATGAAACTGAATGAGCTGAAAAGAAAGAGAAAGTGCTAACTCCAGTATGGTTTGTATCTAAAGAAAACTCCACCCACATAAACTCTAGTAACAAATCAATTTTTAAGCCCTTGGGTTAGAGACTATCTTTTTTCCTCTTAGAAGTACTTACTAAGTAAATAATAATAAAAATAAGCATTACATTATGTGGACAAACTTTTTGACTGACTAAACATTAAGGATGTTTAAAAGAGTTTGCCAGTCATCAATGGAAGGTAATGCTAAGGAAATTAATCTTTTACACAATAGTTGCCTTGCATGTTTGAAAAACTAGTAAGAAATATGAAGAGAGACAGAGAAAGAATAGGGAAAAAGAGAGAAAGAAAGGGGGGGAATGCAGAAAAATTTGTTATCTTTAGGCAATATTTAATTAACAAATTAACATTTTAATGTTTAGAGCTGGCAAAAAATTGGCAAAATAAGCATTTATATCCATACTCCAAGGTAAAATAAAATATGTACTTCAGGGAGTTCGTGTTGTGGTTCAGCAGTTATGAATCCAACTAATATCCATGAGGATGTGGGTTCAATCCCTGGCCTCACTCAGTGAGTTAAGGATCCCACGTTGCTGTGGCTGTGGCATTGTCTGGCAGCTGCAACTCCAATTCAGCCCCTAGTCTGGGAACTTCCATATGCCACAAGTGCAGCTCTAAAAAAAAAAAAAAATATATATATATATATATATATATATATATATATATACACACACAAAACTATGTGCCGAAAGTGATGGGTAGAGACAAGTGTACAAAAAATGAGCCAGATTTTGTTGATTATTCAATCTTCATAAACTGAATAGTTACTAAAAATATTTCTATCTAAATGCCTGAGTAAATCAAAGACTTAACTTCTTCCTGAATTAGACTATACTTCAAGTCTTATATATTATCATATTATAAAATAACAGCTAACTGTGCATAATTAGTGCATTTATTGATATTTCCTCACTTCCTCATATTAGAGACCACCACCCAGTTCAAATTATGGTTTTATTTCCCTTTCTCTATATGCATTTAATTCCTTTAAATATTAATGAAAGTTATGCCAGAATACTGTAAGATGATTAAGCCCATCCTCTTGGTTAAAAACAAGTTCAGAGAGCAGCTTTGGGATGAGAATATTCAAATTTATTAGCCCTTCTTAGCAATCTGCCCTCAAGCCCCACATTGTTTCCAATCTCAAGTTAAGAAGAATTTTTCTCCAATGGGCACTGAATCACTTTAATGTTGACTCTTGTGCGCTCTACTCCACCTTCAAATGTAGCCAGTAAATTCAGCTTTACTACAGTACTATAAAAATGTGAAAGAACCATAATAGCATCTAAAAAAGAGCTGCTGGCACTATATTAGTTTAGAGAAAACCCTAAACTGAATACTAATGCAAAATTTAATGATAGTTTTCCTAGTTGCCAAAAGAGTTACAATAATTATTTTGCCATAATGTGTAAGTTATCTTGAAGGCATCTGAGAATATTACTGTGTAGGATACAGAAAAAGTCCCCAAAGTATCACTGTTTTCATGGGTTTTTTTCAATATAAATAAATCATCAACATACTATCTTCACTGTAACACTGTCCTCTGATTAGAGGATTGCCTTAATGAATGCAGAAACATTATAAAGAGATCCTTCTGCTTCTTTAGTAAGTTAGCTTCCTTGATTGGTATCCAATATGGATCCACTTCACACCAAATTCCACTTTACAGTGAATACCATTATTGTGAGGTTCCAGTAAAACATTCGAACAGAATCAATAGTTTTACTTCCCTTTTCCTTTATAAACACGACCAAGTTTTTAGAGTTGAAAAGGAAACCAAGATCAAATTTAGATATGTTGTTTGAAATTAGCAAAGATGAAACACTTCAGTGCCAGACAAAAGCCCTGATTTTAAGAGTAGGTTTTTGCCTTTCCTGAAATGCCTAGCTCAGGCAGTGTATTTTTATGCCTGCGGATATTGGCATGTTTCACATTTAAGATTATGACACACCAACTTATTTTGAAATTTTTTTAATCTTTCGCTGTGCATGTTTCAAGTGCTTCATGACTATCATTGATAATTGAGCAATTAACTTGAAATTACCAAATGTGCTGTGATGGCACAATATGTAGTAAGCAACATGAAAAAAATAAAGAACAGAAGAACTCAGTATAGTGAAAAAATGTAATAAGGGTAAAATGGGCCATAATAATAATAATAGTACTGAGTAAGTTTTAATGGTCCCAGGTCTCAGTAATTTAATGATGCCAGTAAAACAGTTTAATGAAATAAGTCTAGAGTATTATAAATTTTTAGAGCAGTTTGTTCTGCTGCTACAAAAAGGAAGCTTCTTTCTAACTGGTCTTGTGTAATACACAGGGATTGGTCCAAAAAGTAAGTGTGGGAGATTCATTAGGCAAAAAGGACAAAACAATTAGTTTAAAAATCCTGACAGGCAGATTCTTAAGAAATACAAACTTGCAAAAAAATAGATGAAAAGTCTTCTTTTAAAACAGACAAAGTAAAAACTCTAGGGGTAAAGATAACTCAAGAAGTCATCAAGCTATTGTGAACATATTTACAAATCAAAAACTAAGATACATGGCTTGACATCAAGAGGGAAAGATGAAACCAGCTGTACTAGAAAAATCAGAATGCTTTTCACTGTTCGTCTCATCAAGATCTCTAATACTGGGCTTTTCTGGCTAAAACCATAGTGTGATGGTGAAGAGTAGCTCTTTAGTGCTTAAATATAGCCAGTGAAGCAAATTCCATAAACCTAAATCCTACCTTATTTCAGAGGCAGGCCATCTTAAAGGTTTGTAAGAAAAACCAACAATTTAGGAAGTCAGAGAGGGAAAAGAGATTCAAACTACAGCAAATAAAAGGACACTATTAAAAACCTTCTTTTCTCAAAATTCCATAAATTTCACTCCAAAGCACCACTAGGAGATTAAAAATAGGCCAGGCTGTCCTTTCAGGTATAAATTAGACAGAGAAAGTGGAGAGAGCAGAAAGAACAAGTATCTAAGGGCACTAGTATATAAAATTTTAAAAGCTTACAGTGTAATGGATATACATATTTAGATTAGCAAACCACTTTCAATTAAAGTAGATTTCTGGCCACAGTTCACAAATGTATAGTAGCTGTGTGTATTAATGTAGATACTTCAAATGTCAGTATATCTCTAATTAACATGAGCACACAACTGTAAAACTGAGAAGGCACAATTTTAAATTCCTCACATTCCCAGCATTAATGCTTTCATGGGGCAGCTCCCGTTGTCATGGAAAATGGCATTCAAGCCCTATTTGTGGATTTTCACAGCTCATCTTTTTTATTTACCTGCTCTATGTCAAGATTAGCCTGGAATAATATTTTTTAAAGATAATGCACTTAGACCTACTTGTCCTTAAAATCACAGATGTTCTCACTGAGGGAGTTTTGGTCTGGGTTATGCTCAGTTTGAAATAAATTTCTCTCCATTTTAAAATACCACAAAGAGATGATTTCATGATTCTTTTTGTTTGTTTCCTAAAAATCTATGCAATTCAAAAAATTTCAGCTGAAGCATGAGATGTGGCAGTTTTGGAATAGGGGGATAGGAAAATGTCAGGGAGTAGCAAATGATCCAAGAACAGGAGGAAATAAAGTGGTAGAAGGCTCCCCACAACCTCCTCCCTGACTTACCCTACCTCAACTTTTCAAAAATATTTGTATGGCAACCAAGTAGAGACTGAGATAGTGACCAAATAACAAAAGAAAGAGAGCTAAAACACTCTCTGAGAGAGGACAGATTGGTGTTATGGAAAGAACACTGAATTTATACCATGAATCTCCCAGTTTGAGTCCTGCTACTATGCAAAAATGAGGATAATTCTTACCTCACAGAGTTTCAAGAAATTTAGCCAGTTTAATGTCTGCAAAAGCAAGTGTTATGCCACAGTAAGATGTTGTTGCTGTTGTTATGATTATTATTATTATTGCCTCAAGCATGGAGCTAAGCAAAAGTCCTTTTTCTTCCAGACAGCAAAATACTTTTGGATCTTTTCAAGGAAAAGACTGCTATTAGACACCATGAACACAGACAGAATTTTATAAAAGGGAATTCATTATCAAATTTCTAAATTTGAGATAAACCTGGAAAAGCAGGCTATCTAATGATCTATCTCTGCTTTGCTGTTGCTGTTGCTATTGCTGTTGTTGTTTTTAACCAATCATGTATTGCCCTGATAAAATTCAAAGGACAGAATTACTTAATTACTTTTTAATTAGAGATAAAAAATTAAATGTGGGATATTAACATGCAAAACAAGGACTTCTTACACAATGCCTACTTTAGGAAAAGAAAAGATAGTTTTATTTTTTTAAAGAAGAAAAAAAAAACTATAATAAGACACTTTCAGCTTCTGAAAAGATAACCATTTTCCTTCACAGTGTTTTCCTACCCTGACCTAGGTAGTAGATGTGAGTAGGTAAGATTCCAATCGGTTCTCACACACCTTTGGTGTGGCCTATTCATTATGGATGTGCAAAACAATATCCCACCTTCCTTATCTCACAGACTGGCTTCTGCACACCTTACTAAGAAACCTTCCCATGGCCATGAGGTATAAATTTCTGCCTTAGATCATGTAGCAAATAAGCTGTTCTAAAACATAGAAATTAAAGTTTCTAAAATAAGCCATTGTCACTGATCCCATTTGCTTTTTTAGGCTAGACTAGATAAATATTTCAATTGTTTTAGTTGCCTCATAATTCACTATAAGTGGTAGACAGTTTCTGCAATAATAAAAGAAGTGAGAACTCAAGTATTCTGGATGTCGTGTTGATTCTATCTGATTTATCTTACCCATAGTATCCTGTTACATTTCTTTAATAAGAAGGTTCCACAATCAGGAGATGGCCCTAACAAAGCTTGAGACAACTAACCAAAGGAAAAACAAACTCCAGGCCCTTAACTATCATATGGAAATTCTCAAATCTGGAAAATAACTACTTTAGGCCTGTATGATTAATATGACTTCTACGTAATTGATTAGACAAAATCTGACAAGCTTTTTGGATATTTTTAAGTCGAACTCCAGAAATAACCATATGGAAACTATACTCATGGGGCCCCTTCTATTTTTATCCTCTCTCTCTTTGTTAGGTCACAAGAAAAAAACTTCAGCTAATTGGATCACCTCTGTTCAAAGCCAGTCTATGTATGTCTGGCCAGGGGGTAAGGTAGGGGAAGAAGTGAAGAATTCAGGAAATAGAGCCATTGGGTGATGAGAAATGTAAACTATATTTTAATTAAGGCCATTTTGGTTGAAATTCTGGTAATTATCTTATATTTCTAGTTTTAAAATTTTTATCATCCTAAAAACTTACTACAGGGAATTTCTGAATAACATGAGAAAAGAGAGAAAGGAGGTAAAAGAAAGGGTAAAGCAACAAAGCAAGATTTGGACAGCTCAAAATTATTTCCCTTCACTCAGATTTCTAAAAGAATAAGCTCAGCTCCTTGGAATCATCTTTTTTTCTTGAGAGCCCTTCAAAGATACTTTGCATTTCTTTCTCCATCTTCTTTGCCTCCTAATCCTTACTGTGATACCTCGCACAAATTTAAAGCTTATATCTAATCCAAATGAACCATGCAGTTTAATATTTTGTTTTACATAAGAATTAAGTCTTCAAAAAATAAAATGTGAATTGTTAGTTTCATAAAATAACATCTTCCTCATTCTTAATGCATTAAAAATATATAAAATGTGTTAAACCATATTAAATAGTCACATCTAGTTTTTTAACTTGGTTCAAAATATCTGCCCCAATCAATGCTACTACAAAAGTAATGCTGGTTTTAAATAAATTTTCACTGCTCTCTGCTTAAATACTGAATCATTTAAACTTTATAATATTACCTTTTTTCCAGATACTTTCCTAGACCTCTACTGTATAAAACTCCTTTTAGGAGTACACACACAGTTTTTTCCATCTTTGTTGTTATCAAATGTAAAGATCACCTTAAATGCCAATGTTTCACAACAATGTACTCATACAAATATATCTTAAACTCAAGTTATTTAAATATGGTCTTCTAGACACACATTTTTAATACCTGCCATATACTCTAATCTACTTTTATGTTAATATATACATAATTTAAAATATTTTAATTGATCATTAAAGTTCAATTTTTTTTCTTGAAATTGACCTTCTTTCCTGAGAAAATGTATCTTTGTTCTCCAAAATATCATACAAAATACAATAGTATGTTGGAGATGGTGAAGAACGTAGGAATACCCCAATTTTGATATGCATTATACATTTCCTAAATGAGTCTTTGGTTCCTTAGTACATAATCTCATCATGTACTGACAGCTCTTTGAATTCTGTATCATCTCACATCTTTTCAATGAGTACACAGCAATTTTTAAGTCCAGACAACCAGAAGACTGTAAGTTTTCAGGGTAAATTATTCATGTATATATAGAACAGCCCCTTTAAGGTAATCCACTCCTACACTTGAGTCCCATCTTCAAAGAGTAAGGTATTTATTCTTCCAGCCTATTGTAATTGTCCCTGCCATTGTTTTATTTTACTGGAAATCACAACAAACTGAGGCTTTTCTCACCAGCTGACAGTTTTCTATACTCCTCTTAAGAAAACACTGACAAAAAACTAATAGCACTTTAAAAACACCGTGACTGATTCATTACACAAAGAGAATAATAAGAATAATAAATAAACCAATACTTACAAATACGCACAAAAAAAAATCAGCCCCAGCACCCAGAAATCACTGGTAAATTGCCTTTGAATTCATGAAAGTGACCTGAAAAGTTTAGACAAAAATGAAGTGAAAAAGGATTAGAAAATTGCATTTATAAGTTTTATTAAAGAATACATTCTGGCTACAAATTATATATATATATATATACACACACACACACACACATATATACATACACACACACACACATATATATACATATATATATGTATGTGTGTATGTATATGTATATATATGTATACAGTCTTTTTAGTGCCGCACCTGCGGCATATGGAGATTCCCAGGCTAGGGGTCCAGTCGGAGTTACAGCTGCCGGCCACAGCCACAGCCACAGCCACAGCAACATCAGATCTGAGCCATGTCTGCAACCTACACCACAGCTCACGACAATGCTGGATCCTTAACCCACTGAGCGAGGCCAGGGATCAAACCCGCAACCTCATGGTTCATGGTCAGATTCATTTCCACTGCACCAGGACAGGAACTCCTATATTATTTTTAACTCAGGCAATTGACTAACAACTTCTTCCAAGATGATAATACCAAAAAAGACAATTATCTCACTGTTTTACATTATCTTACAACTTACATATCCATCCTTTATGGGTTTTAAAATATTGTCAGTAATAAAGTAAGTGTTTAAAAATATGCATAAGTAAAAACAAAAGGGTGAAAAAAATCTTAAGGGAATAAATACACTTTAAAAACCTGTTTAATTTATCTCTGCAAGTTAAAATGAATTAGCTTCACAGAAAATATCTTGGATATGTCCAACAGGAACACTTTGTAGGTAGAACAAATGTGAAAAGATGCAGTTTTAATTCTACCTAAGATGAAAGGAGGCAATTTTAATTCTACCTAAGATGTAGAACCTATTTAGATGCTTAGGCTCTATACAATGCATTCTGTATGAGCCACAATTCAATCCAAATTCTTTTGCTTGCATACACTTTAGTTCTGGCTAAAGAGGTAACAGATGCAACTCAAACACACAGAGCTAGCCTTGTAAAAAGTTTTAACTAGCACAATGACTCACTTTATGCCTCTAAATATCTATGGTTTCCTCTCTCCAGAACCCCCATGCATTAGAAGGTAGTTTGGTAGTTTATTTTTATTGTTTGGTCTAAATACAGCACATTTTTAGTTCCATGAAAACAAAGAAACTTTGTTGCAAAGACCATATTCTTTCCAAAATGTGAGGATGGCTCTAAGTAGTGTTCAACTGAAAATAATAATGGAGCTTGGATTCCTAATTTAGGTCAGAAACTTTCCTAGATTCTGGGGACTGGTTTGATTTAATCTACATATTTTAAATACAGCCAGTAAATATCTAAACTTAGCTAACTAACCTAGTCAGTTAGCTAACTAGATTTAAATAAAATTAACTACAAAGAAAAAAAAATGGATCTTGTTCAATATCACTTATAGGAACTACTACTCCACGTTGCATTTATAGCACAATTGGCCATAATGGATTAGGTACTGGCATCTGAAATTAAGTTGAAATATGAAATAAATCCACAACTCAGACCTTCCCAGCTCCTCTAATATGCTTTGCCTAAGTGACCTGGATAATTTATTCTACTTTCTAATCAGGATTGATAGACAATTAAGTCCTGGGCATTTGGATAGATTTGAGTATCCCTGGGTCATACATCCTCTAGGTTTCCTCCCCAGACTCCTTCTCTGCAGGGAATGATGCCACAGGCTTCCCCAATCCAGTTTCACCAGTTTCTAGCAACTCTATATTAACTACATCCCTGGATATGAGAAGTACAGAAGAGGTTGGCCAGAGGAAGGGAGCTCTGACATTTATTTTCAGTATTACACCCTTATCCTCCTCATGGCTTTCTCGTGTTTTGGGATTCAGGAGAGCAATTTTACCTCAGATAACGCAAAACTGTATATGAATATATTCTGTGTACTATTCAAAGCCAACAAAGAATATCGGTTCTAATATAAGCTATTCTCACATTTTATCTGACTTTTAATTATAAATTATAACTTTGAAGTTTTCCACAAAATAAATCTATATCAAAATGCTGTTTATCCAAAAGCCTAAACTCTGGAAGAATCCAAAACAGTTCTTCAGTACTTACGTATTTTTTTAAAGGATCCCACCTTGTCTTTCTAGTAACAATTCTTTTTAAAAAACGAATTGGAATTACACAATACATACAATACATCTTATTTCTTCATTTTCACTTAAGTAATGGAGGATAAACAACTTTTCTGAACGGTAACTTGACAGAAAGTGTTAAAATTTTTAACATCAATATCCCTTAAGTTTGCAAGGCTATTTCCAAAACTTATACCAAGGAACTAATTGCAAAAATGTTAAACTACAAAAATGTTCACTACGGCATTTTTCTAACAACCCAAAATTGGAAATAACCTACTAATTGCAAAAGTAAATTATTGTACCTACATAAAAAATATTCTGTAATCATTAAAAATAATGAGATAAATCTATATTTACTGACATAAAAAATGGTGGCCATGAAATATTGTACAATAAAATTATATAACATAACAAGAACCAATTTACAGAAAATCAAATGTGTATACACACACACAGAAAGTGAGGTACAATTTAACAAAAATGTTAACAGTGAGTGAGATATAGGCTGATTTTACTTTTTTTATTCTATGAATTGGTGTTTAGATTTTTTATCCTTAACATGTCTAATTTGTTCCAAAACAATACGCTACTTCTAAAATTCATTGTATCACACAAATTCAAAAGCAGTCACCAAATCTGGGCAAACCTGCTGTTAATCTAGCAGCAAAAGCCAAATATTAATATTAGTTACAAAGATAAAAACCTCCAGAAAGAAGAAAAAGAAAAACCTCTGAATTACAGGCAGCTTCAAACAGGTATCTTGACATCAAATGAAGAGACCATAAACATTTTCAAAAAGCATGTCCCACTCCACCAAAAATAGGTAATAGATCAAAGGTAAACAGCAAATAAAAACACTTGCCATCTCCCTGTATAATTAGATTTTAAAAGCTTTCAAGCAATATTTTTAAATCCTGCTTAAAGCTGTCTCCAAGCCACACCCATTTATTTTTTTTTTATCTTCGTCCTCTTTACTTTTTTGTAAATTTAGCAAGAAAGTTCAAGCACCAAATGAGTGGTTTTATTAAATGACCTTCCAACTCTGAGAGTCAATAATCGAAGGCACTTCTTTAAAGTACTAAAGTGCTTCCAAAACACCTGTAACAAAATTTTGTCCATCTTTATATTAAATTGTAGCATCACATGATTAAAACTCAAGCCAAGGGTTGATTCATTGATTTAATAATGTTATATGTAATAAGACACCGAGTTAAAATAACTGCCTTTAAAGCATTTATTTTTCTCAACTAACTTTAGGGAAGTTATCAATACCTAGTATTTTATACATCAAAATAAAAATTAGAGATATTAAAAATACCTTGTATGCAAATTCAAATGGGTTTTCCTAGCAATGTGATTTTTTTCATTAAAACTACTATTTTCCCACAAGTTGTATCAATTAAAAAAAAAAAAAGCGAATTCCCTGGTGGCCTAGCAGTTAAAGATTCAGCATTGTCACTGCTGTGGCTCGTTGCCACTGCTATGGCTCAAGTTCAATCCTTGGCCCAGGAACTTTCACATGCCATGGGTGCAGCCAAAAAAATAAAAAGCGAAACCCTCCTTACCATTATCTTTTGATCTTTGCAGCATTACTAGACTGAAGCCATGGTTTTTAAGTCTATTACTCTTAGCTTTCCTTTTCCTCTTAATAATTATACTAAATGATGTATAATGTAAACTACGAAAAATGAAGTGTGAAATTCAGCTTGCAGAAGAAGTGATACTAGGCCAATGCCCAATTTTTAAAAAATACAATTGCTAATAATTAAGAATATCACATAAAGAATAGGAAAATGAGATTTTTCTTATTGACATTTACACCTTTTAAGGCAAAAGCAAGAGTATTTCTGATGTATCAAGAAAGATAACTTAGATGCTACCTAGTGCAATACTCTGCTTTTCTGGAACAAGAACCTATTTCCTCAAAGAAAAGGAATTTCTCCTATTCTTAAAAATCTCAAAAGAGAGTTATTACTGAAGCCTACTCGTAGTTGCCTATTTATGTATTCTATGCTGCTCAACTTACATCTTCAATGTGACTTCAGTAGTGAGGACCATAGTTCAGAAGGGACACTGACAAGCAGAGATTGAGAATGGCTAAGAAATCTTAGAGGAAACATGTTACATTAGAATGGTTCCATGTTTTAAAGATGGGAATGACCCTTAGAGATCATCCAGTCCAATGGTCCTCATTTCTTTGGTTTCAGGACTCCTACATTTCTAAAAATTATTCAGAGTCCTAAAGAGCTATGGATATATTTATCAACAGTTATTATATTTGAAATTGAAGCTGAGAAAAAAATTAAATAGTTATTAATTCATTTAAAATAAAATGATGATTAATAATAACCATTTAGTAATGAACGTATTAAATAGTAACATAAATAACATAATTTTAAAATATAAGTATATTCACCAAAACAAAAAAAATCAGAGGACTGGCATTGTTTTGCATTTTTTAATATTTCAAATGCCTGGTTCAATAAAAGACAGCTGGATTCTCATTGGTGCCACTGCAATCAATCTGTTGTGATATGTTGGTTTGACAGACGTATGTGAAAATATCCATCTTCACATAGATATGAAGTTGGAAAGAGGCACAGTGTTTTAATAGCCTTTTGAGATAACTGTAGCTATTCTTCTTTGATACTATATCAAAATTTGACAAGTAATAGTCGCTCAAAAGTTAACTGCAATATGGAATAAAAAATCTGCATATCAATGAACTTTTTATATTCTATTACTTTAAAAACCATTGGTCTTTAAACTCATCTTTTACCCATGCATGATTTTGCAACATTATGCATTGGTTCATTTGGAAAACACTGATTCATTCTGAGTTGTTCAGATCCTCAGAATGTTGACATATTTCATTATTCAGTATTTTTTAAAATCACATTTGTTAATATTGGCACCAATCTTACCAGAAAAGTTTTTAAATACTGGAAAGCCATCAAGCTCATGATGGTGGCTACATGTTTTCCAAACAATTTTCTCTTGAAAGCTCACATTTTATTATTGATAACAAATAGTGTCAGTTGCTCTTCTTAAAATGGCAACATCACTTTACTCATTTTTGAGAATGTCTGCCAAGTATCCAAAGTCTGAATAACCATTGTGTGTCTGTTAGTCATTCTTTCAAGTAAAAATTATGTCCTATGAAAAAAACACTTAGTTCATCTTACAAATCACTTACATGAGTGATTTTTCTTAATGTAATGATAGTACTTGAATACATAGCATAAGCGTTTTATGCATACTTCCAATTTCATCACAGATTATTTTAAAATGTACTTAAGGGGCAAGAACTAATAAAAATCAATAATTTGCACTGCTTCATCTACAACAATTCTTAAGAAAATGAGATTTTTTTTTTCTGTAAGTGGTGATGATTGTTAAAAATTCAATGACTACTAACATAATTTGGTGCCACTGCCTTGATCTGTGCTAAGGCACCAAACATTTCTGCTCAAAATTACTTTGCATCTTCAGTGTAAATGTCAACACAGTGAAAAAGGCAAATAGCATTTTAGTATTGTGATGAAAATAGTTTTGAACTTTTAGACCCCACAGAAGAGCATCAGGGATCTCCATGTGTCCAGAGACCACATTTTGATAATTGCTTATCTATTCTAATAATCCATTTTGCAGCTAAGGAAACTATCTAGTTTAATATTATCAAACCAACAAAAGAAAGGTAACATCTAGCACAGTGAGTGTAACGTGATTGAAAGTTAGTTTCTCTTTCTTCTTTCCAAAAGAAAAAATGGGAATGACAAGGTGGTGGATTTTAGCTCAGTCCAGATAAATTTTTAAAAATAATAGCCTAAGTTACCTCACAAAATAGAGATACAATCCTGGAATTTGCCAAAGTTAAGGCTCTTTGCCACTCTTTGCCAGTGATGTTGTAGAAAGAATTCTTGCACTGAATTTAAAATTGTGTCACAATCTGATTAAATAATCACCTAGAGGGTTTTTATAAAATCGGAATTTCTAGGCCCCACCTCAAACCTATTAAGCTGGAATCTCCCTGAGTGGGCCCGCCTTGTTTTTTAAAAGCTCCGGAAATGACTGTTAAAGCCCGCCTGGCTGTAGATGGTATTCAAGAACTGCTGTACCAGTTCTCCCTTAAGTCACTACCACTTCGACATCCTACAATTTTACATTTTATCCACACCTACTGGGAAGTATACCCTTACACTTTAATGTAACATTTCCTAAGCCTACTTAAACACATTATAGATAGTTAAGATCAAGGTTCTTCTGGGTTAGAAGAAGAGGCATTTCCTAGGCCTGTAAATTCACTTCTGCCAACATGTGTAGCACAATAGTAAATCAGAGATAGAATTGCCTAAGTTTGACACGTTTTCACAACTGCCGACACTTGACTGCTTTCCTGAAACAACAATTCAAGATCTGTCTGTGAATGGTCATTTTATACAGAATGGTCAGTATAAAAATAGAATCTACATGAAAAATGAATGAGATTATTTAGAAGAAGAGAGCATGTCTTCTACTCTACAAAGGCAGCTTATTGCTATGAACCAAAACCACAAAATAGACTACAAACTTCCAAAACCTATTTATAGAATTACCATGTGACTTAATCCCCAAAACTCTTGCATCTTGAGGTCTTAACTACATAAAAATGTCATATACTTCACAAACACAACATAAGGCAGTTTGTCCACTTTACTAGAACCAAACAAAATTTAGTTTAAAAAATTTAGATCAGAAAGAAATCTAGAATATATTTTATAACTTTTCACTCAATAAATTTATCTTCTATTTCTTCCTTCATGTCCCCTGATTTTTCAGCAAAATATAATTTGAAATAACACCTATTATTGTGTTTTTGTTTGTTTGTTTTTGCTTTTTATGGCCGCACCTGCAGCACCTGCAACTTGGAAGTTCTCAAGCTAGGGGTCGAATCAGAGCTACAGCTGCCGGCCAGGCCAACACCGCAGGCACAGCACTGAGATCCGAGCCTCGTCTGTGACCTACACCACAGCTAAGGGCAACACTGCTCCTTAACCCATTGAACGGAGCCAGGGATCAAACCTGCATCCCCATGGATACTAGTCAGGTGTGTTACCATTGAGCAACAACGGGTACTCCCTTATTGTGTTTTTTTAATATCCTTTTTCTCTTGCAGCTTGACTGGTTTCAGACATGTAAGTTATCTGTTTAATAACAAAAATCAGAGAAGGTCTTGTGTGAGCAGGATTGGAGAAAAAAGTGATTATCAAAACATAATTCTCAGACTCTATTTCAGAAGCACTGGGGTCCTTATTAAACCACATTTTTTTTAAAAGACTGGTGGGCCCCAGGCCCCATCCATATCTATTGACTCTATAATTCTGAAAGTATGACCTACAAATCTATTTTAAAGCACAGTCCCCAGGTGATTCCTATGTACACTAAAATTCAAAAATTGTGAAGTTAAAGGATAATCATGTTAAATGAGGGTCAGCTCACAGAAACTTTTGTGCAAAAAAAAAAAAATTGTTAAGTCTATAAAATGTTTTATCTTATTAAAAAGATTTTAGATTTCAATGATTTTAGATTTCTTATTTTTTTAGTAAAATATTTTCTTAAACATAAGGATGAATTATAAGCTAGAATTTAACTCAAAATTGTTTGAGTAACTGGAGGGGGTCTCTTTTTTAATTTGAGAATATACATGCAATTTTCCAGCAATTCAATTAACATTTCTAAGAGCCCACAGGATGCATAGTATAAATTGTAATCTCTGGGGATACAGAACAATAAAGTGCAATCTCAAATCTCCAGCAACTGACAACTTGGATTCACTGTAAAATAAATATTATAGTTAGAATAGTCTCAACATTTGCAGTCACATTATCATATCCAGAAAAAGAAGATTCCATCCCTATGAGTTTTCTCTTCCCGAATCCTGCTCAGAAAATAAAGTGACAGAACATTTTAAAAGCAATCATTTAATAAAAGTTTATAAATAAGCACTGATTATTTTTCAGAGTTCCCGTTGTGGCTCAGCAGAAGTGAATCTGACTGGCATCCATGAGGACCTGGGTTTGATCCCTGGCCTTGCTTAGCAGGTTAAGGATCTGGTGTTGCCATGTGAGCTGTAGTATAGGTCGCAGATGTGGCTCAGATCCCGGGTTGCTGAGACTGTGGTGTAGACCAGCAGCTACAGCTCTGATTCGACCCCTAGCCTGGGAACCTCTATATGCTATGGATGTGACCCTAAAAAAAAAAAAAAAAAAGTACTGTTTTTTTTAAGACCTTAAATTTTTTAAATCAGTCTACTATTTTCTATAGGGTGAACTGGTAGACAAATGAGCAGGGGCTGTTCTTAATAGTTGTTCTAGGTAGTTAAGTCAAGATAAATTTAAAGACATCTAAAGAGGATCCATTTTGATACTCATTTTAAGAAACTCTTCTTGTTACCACTCTCAGTACCACTCCCTTTAACCACAAATAATGACTTCAGTAATGGAGCTCTGTAATTTAAAGTATCAGGCAAATAACACCAAGTTACTTAGATGAATTGACACCGCCTGTTGTGCAAATATGTACTTAAAATGAGATTATAAAAATAACAGCTGCATCATCAACTGGATTCAGACCAGAACAGTTTATGTGAATGCAGAATCTGTACAGTCTGAACTTTTGCTATATAGCATGTATGTTGTACTTTACATTTTTAAAGAATTCTTTAACTTGTGATGGAAATTGAAATGGGAGAAATGCTAAAAGGAAAAGGAAAATAAAGATTTGGTGACTATGGGCTAATTAACTATGAGTCCTAATTCCTAAAGTAAATTATAGTAACTCATCATTTACTGAATGTTTGCTCTATGCCAGCACTGTGGTAAGCAATGGGAAACAAAAATGAATGAGCATTGGTGACTTCAAGGAGTTCACAACCTAGTAAAGGAGACAAATAATTACAACTTTGTGTGAAATAAATGAAGAAGATAAATTATAAAACTTATCTAATTTTCTGAAATAAAAAATATGCATAAAAAAATGGGGATATTGCCATTTACCTCCCAAGATTTTTGTGAAGATTAGAGATATGAAAATGCTTCCTAGATGGGATATGTTTTATACAAAATTATTTCCCTTTTTGCTTTTTCCCTGGGATTCCATTGAAATGTGCCCAAGTCCCACTTAAACAGATGACCTGGTGGCTAATATAACTACCCACTTTTTAAAGAATGTCTTAAGGGTACATGACATTGGCAACGCTACCCCATCATCACACTCAATAACTACACACTGCTTATCCACAAGGAGCTCAATCATACACTATGGATTAGTCCTTCCCACACCTAATTCTTTTGCTCACTCTCAAAAACAGAGAAACAAATGAAGAGAATCATGTTGAGAGATCTGCTTATACTTATAGCTTTCACTATAAGTTAAAGATTTCACTAAGCTTAGAAAAGATGTAGTCTGGCATCTCTCAAAGACTGTCTAGACTGTCTCACTTCCTAAGTGAAGAATATCAGGAATATTAGGATGAGATGCACCCAAGTTTACAGACACACAACTCAGGACCATATGACAAGCACAGCTTTCATTTTAAGTCAGAGTTTCCAATTACTGGGCTCATGTCTATTCTGTGAAGAACATGTCTCCTGTGACTTCATCTATAAAATGGGATACTTTGCATTCACTTCTCTCATATTATATCAGTTTCACTACTTCATCTTCCCATTTAACTCATCTGACAAAAGACACTATGAAATTGAAAGGGGTTAAATATCTCGGGTAAAAATATTTCTCTGGTTTCAGCACCTTCCTATTTCCCCCAACTCCAATCAACCTCCAATTCCTATGATGTATTGTCCTGGAATTTTCCTAATTTCACTTTTTTTTTCCTGATTCACAACAAGATTGTTGAAACCCTGTGTGTGTGTGTGTGTGTGTGCGCGTGACACTTAGGGAAAATATCTTGCTACACACTACATAATTCTCATTTCCCTCTGTTATTGCTCTCATGCCACCACTGGGGGAAAAAAAAAAAAAAAGCACTGCCTTTTTTAATGTGAGGATATGGAAGAAATGCACAGGTGTCTCCAGTACTCAAATCTCAGTCCCAAATTTCATCTCTATCAATGCTGTTTCTGTAGAATTCACAATAAAAAAAATAAAACTAGGCATTATTAAGCAACAAGTTGATATTTATTTTATCATTAAATCCTCTAATTACTTTCTGATGGGATTACTATCCTCATTTCAAAAAAGAAAAAACTGTGATAATCTACGTGGGAAGAGAATCTGTGTGTGTGTACATGTGTAATTGAATCACTTTGTTTTACAGCAGATATTATCACAACATCGTAAATCAACTATACTTCAATAAAACTTTTTAAAAATAGGAAAAAAAGAAAAGAAAAACCTGAAACTCAATGGGATTAAATATTTACAAAGGTGGTAATTGGCAGGGTTGGCATTCAAATTCACAATCTCTAGTTCCAAAGCTAGTACACTTTCCCTGTTTCATTTAAGTGGTATTCCTTAATATTTCAGATCCCAGCCCTTTCAAAATATATTTGCTATGACACCAAAAGAGCTTTTTTTAAGAGATTCTAAATCCCATCATTTCTGTACATTGATTCTACTCCTGCCCTTCAACCACCATATTTCTCTGGGACAGGCACTATGTTAAGTCTACACATCAGCCTATAATTCAAAGCCTCCTTGCATTCTCTATCTCAGAGTAACTTGCAAGAACAATTTTACAGACCAAGGAATCTTTTTTCTAAAAACGGTGAATATATTTAGCACATATTTCACATATACAATAAGTAAACTTCCAAAACTTACAGAGAAATATTATAAAGTCAAGGATGTTGCTATATTTTATTTTATATTTTATTTTACTTTACTAATGGACACAGTTGTGGCATATGGAAGTTCCCAGGATAGGGCTCAAATCAGAGCTGCAGCTGAGGCCTATGCCACAGCCTCATCAACACCAGATCCAAGCTACATCTGCAACCTATACCACACCTTGTAGCTGCACCAGATCCTTAACTCACTGAGCAAGGCCAGGGATTGAACCCACATCATCACAGAGACAATGTTGGGTCCTTAACCCCCTGAGCCACAACAGAAACTTCAAGGATGCTGTTTTATACACTAAATAAATAATTTAAATTTAAGATGGTTTTGAAAATTAAATATACAAGTTTAATTTCTTTCCAATAATAGAATAATCTAAAAAAATTTTAGGTTTAAAATGTCTGATGTGCCAGTTTTATTCAACATAGTATTGGAAGTCCTAGCCATAGTAATCAGACAAACAAAAGAAATAAAAGGTATCCAAACTGTAAGAGAAGAGGTAAAACTGTCACTCTATGCAGATGACATGATACTATATGTAGAAAACCCTAGCAATGCCACATAAAAACTACTTGAACTGATCAATCAATTCAGCAAAGCATCAGGAAACAAGATAACATTCAGAAATTGGTGCATTTCTGTACACCAACAATGAAATATTAGAAAGAGAATATTAAAAAATACCTTTTAAAATCAGACCTGCAAAAAATTAAATACCTAGGAGTAAACCTAAGGAAATGAAAGATTTATATGCTGATGACTATAAAACATTAATCAGGAAAATTAAAGAGGAATTAAAGAAATAGAAACCTATCCCATGCTCCTAGAAGAATTAATATCATTAAAATGGTCATACCACCCAAAGCAATCTACAGATTTAATGTGATCCCTATCAAATTACCCATGACATTTTTCATAGAACTAGAACAAACAATCCAAAAATTTATATTGAACTATAACTGACCCAGAATTTCCAAAGCAACCCTGAGGGAAAAAAAATAAAATAAAATAAAATAAATAAAAAAAATAAAAAAACAAGCAGAAGGTATAACTCCCCTAGTCTTCAGACAATACTACAAAACTACAGTAATCAAAACAGTGTGGTACTGGTACAAAAACAAACATATGTACCAATGAAACACAATAGAGAGCCCAGAAATAAACCAGACACCTACTGTCAATTAATCTTCAACAAAGGAGCAAAGAATATAAAATGGGAAAAAGAGAGTCTCTTCAGTAAGTGATGCTGGGAAAACTGGACAGCTGCATGTAAATCAATGAAGCCAGAACACACCCTCACACCATGCACAAAAATAAACTCAAAATGGCTTGAAGATTTCAGACAAGACACCATAAAACTCCTAGAAGAGAACATAAGCAAAACTTTCTCTAACATAAACCATATAAATGTTCTCTTAGGTCAGTCTCCCAAGGCAATAGAAATAAAAATAAAAATAGGGAGTTCCCGTTGTGGCGCAGTGGTTAACGAACCCAACTAGGAACCATGAGGTTGCGGGTTCGATCCCTGCCCTTGCTCAGTGGGTTAACGATCCGGCGTTGCTGTGAGCTGTGGTGTAGGTTGCAGAAGCGGCTCGGATCCTGCGTTGCTATGGCTCTGGCATAGGCTGGTGGCTACAGCTCCGATTCGACCCCTAGCCTGGGAACCTCCATATGCCGCAGGAGCGGCCCAAGAAATAGAAAAAAGACAAAAAAAAAGAAAAAGAAAAAGAAAAAGAAAGAAAGAAAGAAAAATAAAAATAAACCAATGGGACCTAATCAAACTTACAAGCCTTTACACAGCAAAGGAAATCATTAAAAAAAAAAAAAAGACAGCCTACAGAATGGGGAAAAATAGTTGCAAACAATGTAACCGATAAGGGCCTAATCTCCAAAAGATACAAACAACTCAAAACTCAACAGCAAAAAAACAACCCAATTGAAAAACCGGCAGAAGACCTAAATAGACAGTTCTCCAAAGAAGACATAGGGATGGCCAATAGGCACATTAAAAAAATGCTCAACATCACTAATTATTAGAGAAATGCACATCAAAACCACACACTGGTCAGAATGGCTATCATTAATAAGTCCACAAATAACAAATACCAGAGAGGGTGTGCAAAAAGGAAACCCTCCAACGCCATTGGTGGGAATGTAAATTGGTGCAACCACTATGGAGAACAGTATGGAGGTTCCTCAGAAAACTAAATATAGAACTACCATATGATCTAGCAATCCCACTCCTGGGCATATAGCTGGACAAAACTTTCATTCAAAAAGATACATGCACCCATATATTCACTGCAGCACTATTCACAACAGCCAAGACATGGAAACAACCTAAATGTCCATCAACAGATCAATGGTTTAAAAAGATGTGGTACATATATACAGTGGAACACTACTCAGCCATAAAAAGAACAAAATAATGCCATTTGCAGTAACATGGATGCAAATAGAGATTCTCATACTAAGTGAAGTAAGTCAGAAAGACAAAGACAAATACCACATGATATCACTTATATGTGGAATCTAAAATATGGCACAGATTAATGTATTTATAGAATAGAAACAGTCTCACAGACAGCAGACAGACTTGTGGTTGCTGGGGGAGGGTGGGTAGGTAGTAGGATAGACTGGGAGTTTGAGGTTAGTAGATAAAAACTATTACATTTAGAATGGATAAGCAATGAGGTCCTGCTGTATAGCACCGAGAACTATATCCAGTCGGTTGTGACAAAACACGATAGAAGATAGCATGAGAAAAAGAATGTATATATGTGTATGACTGGGTCACTTTTCTGTACAGCTGAAATTGACAGAACTCATAAATCAACTATAATTTTAAAAATTTTAATAAATAAAATGTTTCTTTAGATAAGAAAAATCTTCCTAAGCATAAAAACAAGGAAAGAGTAATAAAATTGACTACACTAAAAACTTTAAACTTCTGTTAAAAAAAAAAAAAAAAAAAAGACCATTAACAAAGTTAAAAGACAAACCAAAAAAAAAAAAAAAAGCATATTTCTGGTATGGTATGACAAAAGGGAACAACAAATCAATAAGGAAAAAAATAGAAAAATAGGCCCAAAAAACAAATGGAATGGGAGCTCCCACTGTGGCATAAGGGTGTTGGGAGCATCTTGGGAGTCCTGAGACTTGGGTTCAATCATGGCCCACAGAGTAGGTTAAGGATCTGGTGATGACACAGCTGTGGTGTAGTTCCTGACTGCAGCTCAGATCTGATCCCTGGCCCAGGAGCTCCATGGGCCGCAGGGTGGCCAAAACAAAAATAAAAATAAAAAATAAATGGAATGTTTATAAATGAAAAATACAAAAAGAAAATAAGCTAAAACTGCATTTAATACCACAATTAATTTTTAAATATTAATACAATTCCCATCTCAATACAAGATAACAAATATTTAAAATATTGTTAATATGTAATGCTCATGAGCATGGGGAATCCCATTCACTAGTGCAAGTGTAATACAGCACAACCTTTCTCAAGGGCAATTTGACAATTCCGCATTCCCTATGTAACTTACAGAAAAAATTCAACCAATATGGAAAAGCATATGAAAAAAAGTAAAAGATACTCTTTCCAATATATCCAAATGTTAAATATACATATCCTTTGATACAAATGGTCTGCTTTTATTTTATCCTAAGGAAATTATTGGACAAGTGGATAAAGAGCATATGTACAAAAATGTTCATGAAAGTGTTATTTATAATAGCAAGTAGCTGGAAACAAACAATACTGGAATAAGTCAGGTACAATCACAAAATAGAGTGTAGTCATTATAACTGTGGCATATATCCATTTTTGTCAAGGAGAAAGAGAGCCACAGCATATTGTTACCGAGAGGAAAAAAAGGCTAAAAAAGCAAAAGTATTTTTTCCAATTGTATAAAAACATATAAACTATTATATGGGTATGTATGCATATGAACACAAAGGATATACAGCAAAATGCTATTTATGAGTGCTGATATCTTCATCTATCTATCCATATATGCATAAATAGAAAAAGAAATGATAAAAAGCAAAGGTTATTAATGAGTGCTAAGACTGTTATTGAAAATTTTTCTTTTTTTTCTATTTCCTTATTGTCTGCATTTTTTAAATGCAATGACATTCACTTGTATAATCAGAAAAATGGATTTTTATTTTCAAATAAATTAAAAATTAGGTAAAGATTTAATTAAATTCAAACACAACTTTTTTATACCAACATGAGCCCTAAAAAAATGATTCTGGAAAAGATCATCTTAACTCATACCAGTAAGAATAACAAGGCTAAATCTAGAATGAGAGGTAGAGGGAAAATGACTAAACCTGCCCTGGTTAAACAAATTCAGTGTGTGTGACTATACATATTATATATGCACAAATAATGTCTGTAAATATGTTAGATCCGTAACAATAACATGATCTATTATTGGTTATATTAGCATACTCTTCCTAAAATAGAAGCAGTATTTTAAGTTTGCAAAGTTACAGATTGGAAGAATCAATATTGTCAAAATGAATACACAACCCAAGGCAATCTACAGATACTATGCAATCCCTATCAGTCTAACAAGGACATTCTTCACAGAACTAGAACAAAATATTTTAAAACTTGTGTGGAAACACAAAAGACCCCAAATAATCAAAAACAATCCTTAAAAAGAAAAATGGAAGGAGGAATCAGGCTTCCCGAATTCAGACTATACTACAAAGCTACAGTCACCAAAACAGTATGGTACTGGCACAAAAGCAGAAATATACATCAATGGAACAGGATAGAAAGCCCAGAAATAAACACAAGCACCTATGGTCAATGAATCTATAAAAAGGAGGCAAGAACATATGATGAGGAAAGACAGGCTCTTCAATAAGTAGCACTGGGAAAACTAGACAGCTACATATAAAAGAATGAAATTAGAACATACTTTAACACCAAACACAAAAATAAATGGGTTAAGGATGTAAACATAAGGCTGGATACCATAAAACTCCTAGAGGAAAACATAGGTAGAACATTCTCTGACATAAATCACAGCAATATCTTGTTTGATCCACCTCCTAGTGTAACAAAAACAAAAACAAAAACAAACAAATGGACCTAATTAAACTTAAAAGCTTTTTCACAGAAAAACAAAATAAACAAATAAAAATTTTAAAAGGCAAAAAGACAACCCACAGAATGGCAGAAAATCTTTGCAAATGAAGTAACCAATAAGGGATTAATCTCCAAATATACAAACATCTCATGGAGCTTTATAATGAAGAAAAAAAAAATATATATATATATAACCCATCAAAAAATGGGCAGATCTAAATAGACATTTCTCGACAGAAGATAGACAGCCAAAAAAAAAAAAAAAAGAAAAGATATTCAATATCACTGATTATTAGAGAAATGCAAATCAAAACAGCAATGAGGTATCACCTCACACCAGTCAGAATGGCCATCACCAAAAAATCTACAAGCAGTAAATGCTGGAGAGGGTGTGAAGAAAAGGGAACCCTCCTATACTGTTGGTAGAAATGTAAACGGGTACAACACTATGGAGGACAGTATGGAGGTTCCTTAAAAAACTAAATAGAGGAAGTTCCCATTGTGGCACAGTGAAAACAAATCCGACTACTATACCTAAGGATGCAGGTTCGATTCCTGGCCTTGCTCAGTGGATTAAGCATCCAGCATTCCCATGAGAAGTGATATAATTCACAGACGCAGCTCAGATCCCTCATTGCTATGGCTACAGCAACTGTAGCTCCAATTCAACCCCTAGCCTGGGAACTTCCATACATCGCAGGTATGGCCCTAAAAAGCATTTAGGCAATCCCACTCCTGGGCATCTATCCAGAGAAATTCATATTTCAAAAAGATACACACACCCCAAAGTTCATCACAGCACTATTTACAATAGCCCAAACATGGAAGCAACCTAAATGTCCATGGACAGAGATATGAATAAAGAAGATGTGATACATACACACAATAGAATATTACTCAGCCATAAAAAAGAATGAAATATTGCCATTTGTAGCAACACGGACCTAAAGATTATCATACAGAGTGAAGTAAATCAGACAAAGACAAATATCATATGACATCACTTAAATATGGAATCTAATAAAAATGACACAAAGGAACTTATTTATAGAACAGAAACAAAACCACAGATTTCAAAACCAATCTTATGGTTACCATAGGGGAAACCCTGGCGGGATGGGGAGTGGAAGGAGGAATTAGGAGAATGGGAATAACATATATACACTGCTGTATATAACAGATAATTAACAAGAACCTATTGCATAGCACAAGGAAAGCTACTCAACAGTTTGTAATAACCTACATGGGAAAAATAATATATATATATATATATATATATATATATACATATAACTGATTCACTTTGTTATACCACATTGCTAAGTCAACCATATTCCAATAAAAAATTTTTTTCATAAAGTAGGCTTGGAGAATATATTTTTTAAAAATTGGCATATTTAGGAGTTCCCATCATGGCTCAGCAGAAATGAATCTAACTAGTAACCATAAGGACACAGGTTCAATCCCTGGCCTCGCTCAGTGGGTTTAGAATTCAGTGTTGCCATGATCTGTGGCATAGGTCGAGGATGCGGCTCAGATCTGGCAATGCTGAGGCTGTGGCGTAGGCCATCATCTATAGCTCCAATTTGGCCTCTATCCTGGGACCCTCCATATGCCATGGGTAAGGGCCCAAAAAGACAAAAAAAAAAAAAAAATTGGCATATTTAGTAAAAGCCTTCAAAACGTCCATCACTATGACCCAGCTCCACTCATAGAAATCAATCTTAAACAGTCATAAATGCAAAAATAATTTTATACAAACATATTTATTCTATAATTATTTTAAAGATTAAAACAAGAGAAACAGGTTATGGGTCCTATTCACATAAAATAGGATAGATATAAATGTACTTACATTGGCATAAAAAATTCCAAAGAGATACCCAGAAAACTCTTCACAGTGAAACAAAGAGCTCGATTTTTCGTTTTACATGTTTCTGTATTTGAATTTTGAACATGACCATGATTACTTTTATAATATAAAATGCATAAGAATAAAAGAGATAAAATGGCAATAATAATAATTTGAAGTAACCTGTATCTAAAAATAAGGAAAGTTTAAGTAAATTATAGTCTATTCACAAGGCATAATATTATGTGGTTATTAAAAATTTTATTTAGAACCCTGGGTAATAGCATGGGAAAATGCTTATGTCATAATGTGAAGTAAAAAATGGGATAAAAATTATATTTACATACTTCTAAAAAAATAAAAGCCAATGCTTAAGAAAAACAACTGTGAGGAACTACTAAGCTGCTAATGAAAGTTGTCACTAGTGTGGGACCAGGGGTAAATTCTTTCTTCTCTTTCCACTTTTTGTACTTTTATAAATGTCCATAAGGCTGAACACTTTTAAATAGAAAAAATTAAACAGAAAAAAGCATGCAATTATATTTCATACAGAGTTCACACTTGCAAATGTCACTATCTTGACCAACATTCAAAGAGGTTTTTTTTTTTTCTGAACTGTAATTAGCTTGCAAGGAAATCTCCTTAATTAGTAACGTAAATTCTACATCCTATATCCAAAAATAAGGAAAAGTGTAAATAAAATATAGCTGATTACTAGGCATAATATTATGCGTTAATTAAAACTTTCACTTGGAATCCTAGGTAATAAGATGGGAAAATGCTCACATGCCACACATCCACTCTATTGTATAATAAAGTTTTAATTTAGCCAACAGAATTACCTAACTTTCTTTAAATCCACAATACTCCTGTGAAGTATGGATTAGTTTCTTTTTAGATAGATAGATAGTATCTATCTATCTAAAGATAAGATAGATTAGTTTCTTTTTCCTTGATAAGTAACTTCAGATTCCTCACCTATAAAATGCACATAAAATAATACACTGCCTCACAGTTTTATTGCTAAGATTAAATAAGTATAAATTAATTAGTACAGTCACTTGGCACTTTTACTCAACACATGGTAGCAATTATTACTATTATGGGCATGGTTGCCCTTAAAATACTTACTCTCTCCTTTCTATTCAAACTCTATGCAATTATAACCAAATGAAGGAAGGATTTTTTTTTTATTAAAAATGAAGATCTAAGTATCAGAATCAACTTAAGTGGTTAAGAGGGTATGAAAATACAGTATCTGGGAAGTTACTTATTTTAACCATATTCTGCAAATGTACATTTTTTAAAGAATATAATATTTACCATTCCGATGCTCAAGTAACCGTAAACCCCTAGAACTTCAATATAAAAGAAAATCAGCTATTCTTGCACTGATAACCTCCTAGAGTAACAATTACATTGTGCAGTATGAGTTTTTTAACCTTTCTTAGTCTTTATTCCATTACTTCATACTCCACTGAAGCAATAGGAACCAGAGTCAGTCTAGTATAATAAAAAAGAACGAAGGCTAGGAGGCAGACCTGGGTTCAAACCTTGGCCCTGCTAACTATGGGCAATTATTTAATTTCTCTGCATCTTAATTTTCTCATCTGTAAAATAGTAACAATCACATTACTTATACCAAAATATTTTTAGTATAGCTAAATGGGATTATCTACATAAAATATGTAGCAAACATGCTGAGCTAACAAAGTAGTAAGTGCTCAATAATTTCTTTGAGTTGATCAGCAAACTTTTTCTAGAAAAGGCTAGATAGTAAATAATTTAAGCTTTGAGGGCCATATGGTCTCTGTCACATCTACTCAACTCTGCATGACAGAGTAAAAACAGCCATAAATAGTACATAAATAAATGAGCATGTCTCTGTACCAATAAAACTTTATTTACAAAAATAGGTATGGGGCCAGATTTGGCCACCTGAACAAAGTTTGCTGAACACCAATTTAGTGAACTCCCCAAGTGGACATCCTCTAAATGGCTTTCTAAAATACAACCTCTTAGAAATACTGCTTCAATAATCAAATTTTCTAAATCAGTGTTTTCAAAATGTGTTCTATAGAACACTCATTTCCTGCAGAAGTTAGACCTCAATAAAATTCTATGATCATAAAAATTCAGGAAATTCTTGGTTGAATGAATTTTGTGTCTGTAGAACTTCCTTATACATTAATATCTTTAGAAATCTCCAAAAAGGGCATGCAGAGTGCAAGTCAATGATTCACTATTTTGGCAAAATTTTTTGAATATCTATTCACCGAGCGATGTGGATATATAAATAAATAAAATAGGCAAAATTCTCTGCCTTCACTGAGTTTACATCCTAGTGGGGAGATAAACAGTAAACAAAATAAGTAATACACATATTATTTTAGATGATGGTAAATGATATAGAGAAAAGTGAAGCAGTTGGAGGATAGGACAGGATAGAGCATGTCAGAGTTAGAAGTATAATGCACAGGATGTTCAAAGATTGAATGTAAATGGACAAATACTCCAATTTTAAAATCCTCACTAAATGTGGCTTATAAGAGACACTTTTAAACCATAAGAATACAAAAAAGATAATAGTAAAGGGATTTTTAAAATACAGCATACAAACACTAACAAAAAGAGAATTTTAATAATATCAAAAATAATGGATTAAAGGCAAAGAATATTACTAGAGATAAAAATCATAGTTAATAATGAGAGTCAAATCATTAATTATATATAAAATTATATTTTAAGATATAATGATTCTAAATTTGTATGAATGTAATGAAACAGTCTCAAAATATTTATGTAAATTTGGCAGAAATATAGAGCAAAATAATAAATTCATAATCAGAGTGAAGACTTTAAGATACCTATCTTGATAAAGTGACTTTAAAAAAAGGAAAAATATAAAAGATTTAAATAATACAATCAGAAAATAGTAATATTTGTACATGACCATAAAGGATATTTAATGCAATATTGTTAGTATTAATATCAAGATATTAGAACCAACCAAAAATTCAATTTAAGAATACATACATTGGAATATTATATAGTTAGTTAAAAGGAATGAGAAAGCTCTATAAATCCTAATAGGTATATCCCCAATATATACATTGTGGAAATGAAAAAAGCAAGATACAGGCTAATATGTGTAATATACTACCATTTGTAATAAGAAATATACTACCATTTGTAGTAAGAACACTATTTGTGTTAAGAAAGCATTTCATAATATATCTCTAGATGAATACATAAGAAACTGGTTATAGACATGGTTTTCAAGGAGGGAACCTGAGAAACTACGAACTTGCAGGAAATAAGTAGCAAGATCAACTTTTTATTCCATACCTTCTGTACCTTTATAAACTTTTACCATATACACAACTAACCTAATTAAATATATAAATATATTTATTTGGGAATTGAATTTCACAAAAGTCCTCACAGTCCTTGACATACAATAAATATCTAATCTGTGAAATTGTAATAAGTTGTAAAGATTACCTAGCAAGGCTTTTTTTTTTTTTTTTTTTTTTTTTTTTGCTTTTTAGGGCCAAACCTGGGGCATATCGAAGTTCCCAGGCTAGGGGTCAAATCAGAGCTACAACTGCCAGCCTACACCACAGCCACAGCCACACCAGATCCAAGCTACATCTGTAACCTACACTACAGCTCACCACAACTCCAGATCCTTAACCCACTGAGTGAGGCCAGGGATCGAACCTCCAACCTCGTGGATACTAGTGAGATTCGTTTCCTCTGAGCCATGACAGGAACTCCTATTTTTAAAGTATGCTGTCTTTTGCACAGTTAGTGTATTAGCTACAAACACCTTTTATATCCCCTGGACTCAGTACAACTGAATGAAGTTTTGGGATTTATCATCCTGGTATGATAATCTCAACATATGGAAGTACCTTTAAGATGACACACTGTTTTTCAAAAATACTATAAAATACTGTTAAACAAAGCAAGGGTGAGGAGTATTTTAATCTTGGACTAATGAATCAGGGTAAACACTACAGAACAAGATCATATAAATGACAGGAGAACAAGTCTTGACTATGCCCAGACAGGTCCACTTTAACATATACTCCCTCTTTTTGTAATTTTAATTAATTTTTTATTTTATTTTAACTGGGCATTCTTGAGAAATAAACAATTCTTTCTTCCAGGTAGCTTAACTGTAGAAGTAAAATGATTGCTGTAAAATGGGTTGAATCAAGCAGATCATTCACTTCAACTTGACCCATTTCTCTGCAAAAATAACTAAATGAACATGGCAACACCCTAGATAATTTTAACAGGACATTTAATTTTAATATTCTTGAATCTAACTTTACTGTGGCTTTTATGAGTATCTCATTTATCTCATGTCTGTCTTTTAAGCTAATTCAATTATCTACAGACATCATTTTGTGTACAGTCATGGAGAGTATGAAAGATTTGCCTATCTCATGTCACACCAGAACAAACGGGTATGAATAACATCTGAGAAAGGAAAATGCTGCCATTCTCAAAATTCATAACCTGTTAATTCACAAATTTGTAGACTGCAGCATGGTTCTAGCCTATTTGTTTACCAACTTTAAAGACTACAAACTCCTGAATTCACAGTTAAACCTACAGTTAGTTACTTGTTTACTTGTTTCTTCAAATCCAAAATCTCTTGGAGTTCCCTGGAAGCCTAGTGGTTAAGGATTCAGTGCTGTCACTCTTGTGGCTCAGATTTGATCTCTGGCCTGGGAACTTCTACATGCTTCAGGCATGGCTGGGAAAAAAAAAAAACTATTATTCTGAACCAGCTGGAGTCAATGGCCTTATTCATCTTAATCCTAAATACAGAAGTAATTTTTCCTTCAACATATATATTAATTAAGCACCTGATCCCACCCTACATAAATAAGGCAACTCTTAAATTGTTTCAATATGCATTTCCTCAGATAGAAAATCTCTTAAGGGTAAACTAGTATTTCACTTTCCTTGCACAAATTTATTCAGTACCTTAGTACAGAGTCTTCAATAATTATTTTTCATTATACTACATTGTAAAAGCAAAGAACAATTTAGTTAACCTACTTGGTGAAAACAAATATTTGATGTATATCAGTTTAGTAATCAAAGTCCATTTTAATAAGAACTCATTTTTATGGTAAATTATGATTATTAATACCCTGGCTCTTGCTTCCAATAAGATACCCTTGCAGGGTAGGTTATTCTAAAATTATATACATAATTATTGTTACACATTATTATATCTTGGAGACTAGTATTACCACTGTCTTAGATTTGAGATTCATTACAGAGACATTTCTGATTTAGTAATTCATTTCATTTCTCCATTTTCAGTGTAGGTAAACTGATCACGAGGGAGGGATCAATCTGTCTTGCAGGCTAACTGAAGGCAAATATAACAAAACCCAGAAAATATCTTTTATCTCAGCTAAGATTCTGATCCTGTTGAATAAAAAATAAATTAACAATTTGAGATGATTGTCAGGACAAAAGGAAAAGGATGGTCAGAGGAAAAAATTAAATTCCAAGGAAATATATACCAACGTATTTCCTTGATGATTATAATACAAGAGGGGCTTCATTCTAAATGATACCTCCTTACTGCATGGCAGTTTACAAGCAACCCAAATTCTTTCCTCAGAACTAACAGCATTTTTTTTTTACCTTAAAATTTTACTTGTCTGTTCTTACAAAAGCACATGTTACTATGGATGTTGATGACTACGGAGCTACAAAGTTTAACACAGCTTCAGTCACCAATGCTCCTACACATAGAGTGTCATCCTCAGTAAACCATCTAGGGCTCCTTCTGCATAATTAGTAAAACACTGAATTAGCACTTAACACTCTAGCAAGGATAAAATCAATTTTTTAAGGAAGAAAAACTCTGGCCAAGTCAAAACAGAATTGTAATGTATCAAAACTTTCTCTAAAGGAGATCTTTATATGCCCAGGCTTTTCCTTTTTCCTTTTTTTTTTTTTTTTTTTTTTTTTTTGATTGCAGTACCTGAACTCTACAAACAGTATATTCAGTGAGTAATATGCTGGCAAAGCAGATGTTACTCCTTGCATCCTCCAACTAAAATTCTTATTCCCAGTTTGGTTATCTGCAGTGGTGAATCACAGCAAGGTGACTCAGTCAACAAACGACAAGAAATTTGAAGCTATATTTGCCTTCCGGTGTTTACCTTGAAATAAGACTATTATGCTACTAAAACTTAAAAGGACAGGAGCTAGCCAAGTTACAAAATAATTCAGGATAAAACCACTGCATCATAATTTCTCTCTAATTGTTTTTTCTTAAAACAGATGTCTAAGATTAGTTCCTCACATTAAAAACAAATGGGAGGAGATTAAGGGTTTGAACTATGCCTCAGACAAGCCCATATGAGTGTCTTCCAATTGCCAGGATTCATTTAAGAGGAAAGCAAGAAGCATGACAAAACATAACTCAGCAAAGAATTGCACTTTAAAAAGTCTTGTACCATTATACACAGGTTGTAGTTCTTCTAGATCTTGTACAATCTTGTAGATTGTACGTAAGTTCTTTTCTGTCCCAACTTCTATGAAACAACTGCTTAAGGACAATGAAAACCGACCAAAATTTAATGAGTGCCTACCATCTTCTATTTTGATATATACCAAAAAAACTCATTGTCATGGTAGACAAAAGTACCAAAGGCTATAGTTCCTACATTATGCACCAAGTTACCTCAATGTGCCATAGAGAACTCATAGAAATACTAACAGATGTTACATTTTTAAAGGAAACAGCTCTACACAACATCTGTTGATCACTCTGTAAACAACAAAGACAAATTAAAAGTAGTTCAAAGTTTACATCACACTATATTCATTTCTATGACATCATATCTTTGCAAAGCTGGTTTTCAGTGGTATTGGTAAAGCTAAAATCAATATGAAATAGGAAATGAAGATTGCAATATACAGTCTGTTTTCAGTGTTTGAAAAAGTTGTGCAATACCCAAAAAGCACACGCATATCATTAGTACTTGTGATAATCTAATAATGAAATTAAGTATTTTCACTTTCAATTTATCTGGATTTTTTTTCAAAAAGCTACGAAGTATTTAGTATATATAAACTTAAGTTGTTTGATCCAAACTATGTGCTAAAATGAACTATTGGGCACTTCTTTTGGGCCAGAGTCACTATGAAAAATTACTGGCACACTACAGATATCACGAACCAAGAAAATTTGAGAACTTCTGGTATGGAGCCTTCTTACCTATGAATACACAAGAGTCAAGTAAATAAAAGCAAATCACTGTTGATAAATAAAGGAAAAATAATGAAAGTATCTGAAAATGCACTTTTCCAATCAGTGTCTGAATAAACTTGGTCCACAGTTAGGGAATGACTCTGGAGTTACTGTGAGCAAAATCAAGTCTCAATGTCAATGCCAAGTGGATCAGTGCCTCAAAATACATATGCAATCCAAAAAGGAAAAATGTGACATGAAAGTGGTAAGACAACCCAAGAAAAGTAAATCAGAAGCATTCTAAATTCCAGAAGAAAAACTCACTAGAAACAGCACAGTGTTAGGTTAGAAAGTGACAGGCAGAAATAAGCATTTGTGCAACTTCTCACTTAGAGGTATCCTAGCAGGGTCTGGATCCTGGACCAAAATGTAACGAGGAAATGTACATGAGCTCATGGGAGAAACAGATAACTAAAAAAGAAAGAAAACAAAATCATCAGACTTTAAAAGATATATACATACACAAAAAGAGGAACATTAGAGATAAAGTTAAAACAGGGCAAGGGAAAGATTCCCTCAACAAAAGAGTGAAAAGGATAACAAATGTAAAACAACCCATAAATTCTCATCTAAAATCAGAGAAGACAGACTAAAGATAAGAACAGGCAGTGCCCAGAATTGTGACTTAACAAGATCATCATTAGAATGTTATGTAGCAAAACAAAATGCCAATTGACATGAAGGAATGATCTTTACTCCACGAATAAAAGGATAAGACTCATAACTGATTTAGATGAACACACAAAGATTTTTAATGCAAAAGCAAAATTTCATCTAACTGTAAGACTGCAAACTATTGGTAAAAATAAAAATTTTTAATGCCGAAAGTACACGGTTGATATACTCTTGTGTTATTTAATTGAATTGGAGAGGCAATGGGGGAGTTATCTGGGCTATCTTTGTACAGCTATTTTACTAAAACTAGGTCACACAAAAAGGAAACTAGTAAAAGCAGAGTAACACTGGTAAATAATATTAGCTAATAGTCCCAAGTTGAGCACTCCCTTTCTCTGCTACTAGCTCTGTGTAACCTTAGAAATATCACTTAATCTTATGGTTTCTCAGTTTCCCCAAGCTTCTAAAATGTATAACATGTAATATTTATTGTGTCAAGGTTGTTGAAAGAATGAAATATGATGAATGAAAATTCTTTAAAAATATAAAGTTCTTCGGTCAATATATCATTAATAACCACTCAAAATAGTACTTTTACTTTCATTCTCACATGAGCTTTAAGAAGAGCCAGACATGCTAAGCAAAGTAGTTTCAATATACCTTGTAGGTAAACTACAGATTTTACATCCAGATATATCACACGTGTAGTACTAGAACTTAAATTCATGGCCACATGAGGTATCCAGGCATCACAAAAGACTGAAGAAAATAATTGCTACTGTGATTGAATTAATTTAAAATCGCATGTTGAAATTATTCCTAGAAGCTCCCATTATGGCTCAGCAGGTTAAGGTCTCTGTGAGAATGCAGGTTCAATTTCTGGCCTCACTCAGTGGATTAAGGAACTGGCATTGCTGCAAGCTACAACATAGGTCACAGATGCAGCTGGGATATGGTATTGCTGTGGCTGTGGCATAGGTCACAGCTGCAGCTCCCAGTCAACCCCTAACCCAGAAACTTCCATATGCTGAAGGTGCAGCAGTAAAAAGGAAAAAAATTAAAATAAAATTATTCTTGAGTAACCAATTGGTTGCCAGATCATCTGAATTCTATCTACAAAATGCACCTTGGGAATGGAAACTATACTGTCATTAAATTATTTCATTTACAAATGAAATGTTTATCATTATGTCATTTCCAAAATGATTCTCTAATTTTCTAACTCTTTCCTACTCTCTCTCATTGTCCTCAACTAAGCCTTTACTATCTCTCAGCTGAATTTCTAAACACCCTAATTGAGATTTCTAACTGCAATCTCTTCTCCTATTAATTCATTCCTCACTCCATCCATAATCTTAAATAAAGATATTATCACATCACTACTATGCTCAAGATCTATCTGGCTCCACTTTACCCCTCAGCATAAAGCCCAAAATCTTCGCTATCCCACTCAAGGCCTTCAGAAATCTGGCCGCAATTTCCTTCACAGCTTCATCATCTTGAACACAGGCAAAACTTCAGCCAAAGAGGATTGTTTCCTGCTTCCTCAAAGTGAGGTGAATTTTCCTATCTTCAGGCCTTTGAACCAACATTGATGTTCTTTCCTTAAACACCAGTGGAATTCCACCCACTTCCATCTCTACCAGTTGAATATAAATGCTTCTTCCTCCATGAAGTCCTCCTGAGAGCTAAGTTGAAGTAAATCGCTCATTCCTCAGCATGCTGATAGCATGGGCTATATATTTTGATTGAACACAAAAGTTTTTCTTTGTAGTGTAATAATTTATGTAATATCTATTGAGTCTTTTACTAGGCTATATGTTTACTGAGGGGAAAAGACTCATCTTGTTCATTTTAATTTTACATGCAAAGCCTAGAAGAGTGCTCTGAATATTAGGAGCTCTGTAGTATGTCTTTTATTTTAAATATAGAAACCTTGTGCAAACAAATTCACTCAGAAAAACATAGCTATGGAATGAGTAGAAATGCATTCTTATGATGAATGGAGGGAAATATTTGCTATGCTATGTGTTATATCATAACATATATCTTGTCTCCTTCAATCATTGGAAATTGTTTTTAAAATAAAAAATTTTTTAAACTGTACATGTTCTTTATTTTTAAAAATACAATAGTAACTTTTTCAATAATCATGTTTAATGGTAAAAGAAGTATATCTGCCTTTCCAAAAAGCTCTCTCAATTACTGAACTCAATTCATGAACATTAGTCATTATTCTTCAAAAGCTGGACAGAAAAGTAAATTAATCATTGAAGGCAAAATTTATTCATATTTGAGCAGACTTCCACTTCATACCCTCTACACTTATAACACTAATGGAATTCTTGTTGCACCCTTCTTCTAGAGGCAATGTGTTTTCAGATCTACTAGTACATATCCCATTAAGAAAGGGAGAGAAGGCTATTGGCTCGTTCACTTGCTAATTTTTGAGAAAACGAGGATCAAAAGAGATAAATAAATAAGCTTTCATTTTCAGTGACTAGGATAAAAACAATCTAATTTATCATTAATCATGTCTTCCACGTTCCATTCAATAGGCTAAACTTCTTAAAGAAAACCTCTCTTCCAAACTTCATGATATGATAAAAAAAAAAATTTTTTTGTCTTTTGTCTTTTTAGAGCCATACCCATGGCATATGGAGGTTCCCGGGCTAGGAGCTGAATCAGAGCTGTAGAAGCCAGCCTATGTCACAGCCACAGCAACATGGGATCCGAGCCGCGTCTGTGACCTACACCACAGCTCAAGGCAACGCTGGATTCTTAACCCAATGAGTGAGGCCAGGGATCAAACCCGCATCCTCATGGATGCTAATCGGGTTCATTAACCACTGAGCCACTATGGGAACTCCTGATAATAAATTTAAAATGTACTAGTTTATCTGAAAGTTAATTCATCTTCTTCGATATCAAGTTTACTTGAAATAAGACTCAGCTATTTTTAAAGTGACAAGAAAACTGAGACACAGACCAGAGAAGAGAAATTAAGGTCACAGAATGAACTTAAATATGGCATTAAGTTTCAAGTTTTCACCAGATATCGTCTAAGATACCTAAGATACTCTGATCCTCATAGACACACATAAATGTAGGAAAAGGAAACTTTGGCAAGTTATGTAATAGATAAAATACTTTTAAATGAGCTTTCATTCCCAAGTACAGTAGATGCCAATCCAAAGAAGAAGCTCCAGTGACCAAAAGGACTTTTCATTCAGAGGCAACAATTAGCCTACAGATATCACCTGTTCATTGCAAGTATCCTCACTGGCATCTCAGTTACTTTAAAGAGGCTCATAAAAATTCCTAGAGCACTGAGGAGAGGAAAAAAAATCAACCTAGGCAATTAGCCAAAAAGAAAGGATCACTGCCACAGCCATTTCATTTCAGAATCCTGGAAACCTGACAGCATAATAAAATTACATTTCCAAGATGAAAATTTTCCCCCATGCTTTCTGGGAATTATAATCAAACTGCATGGATTCAACACACTTCCTAATATTTTTAGGGCCATACCCATGGCATATGGAAGTTCCTAGCCAGGGACTGGATCTGAGCCACAGCTGCAACCTATGCCAGGGATCGAACCCAAGCCTCCACAGTGACCTGAGCTGCAATTGGATTCTTAACACACTATACCATAGTGGGAACTTCATAATATTTAACTGTTTTCTTTATTCTTTTTCATTGCCATTGTACCCTCACCTGGAATCTGCTCTAAGGACCTAATAGTTCTACCCTGAGTGAAATTAAATGAATCTATTACTTTCCCAGATGTATTTATATTTTAAATCTGCTCAACAAACCTGGAATGGAAAGAGAAGTACTGAAGACAAAAGAAATCTAACGTGTGGAAAGCCTCCTATGGACGGTTGTATTATATTCCCAACTACCTGTTCCTACTCTTTGATATGTGACTTCCAGTGTATCCCAGTAGATGGAGTATATTTCCCTACCCCATTGTCAGGCTTGGACAAGTGACTTGGCCAATGGAATATGAGAAGATGTGACATATGTCATATCCTTATGGAAGCTTTATTTGCACCTACATAGTTTAGTTAAGCCTTTTGTACTCCTGGCCTTTGCTATGAGAACAACATGTCCTGGATGGGGGCTGCTCCTTCAACCTGAATCACAGATTGAAATGACATGTGGCCTAACAGAGCCAAACATAGCCATGGCCAACCTGAAGACCCATGACTGAGAAACAAATGTTTGTTCCTATAAGCCACTGTGACTTTGGAATCCTCTGTGACTGCAGCAAAGCTGACAAATAATAGAAACTGCTAACAGAAATTATATTAAAGTGGATCCTTTCTATCTATAGGTCCCACATCAGCAGATTCAACCAACAAAAAATCATAAATATTTCAAAAAATTCTAGAAATTGCCAAAAAGCGTAACTTGAATTTTCCACCTGCCAACACCTATTTACATAGCATTTACATGGTATTAGAGATTATAAGTAATCTATAAATTATTAAATTATATGGAAGAATATGCATAGGTTATATACATACTATATGCTAGGCCATTTTTAATACAGGAATTAAGCATCCACAAATTTTGGTATCAGTGAGGGGAACTGGAACCAATCCTTCATAGATACCAAGGGATGACAGTATGCTGCATAACAACTGCAAAACCTTAGTGATTTCCACCAAAAATTTTCGCTGGTCATATTACACATTGGAGGAAGGAGTCAGCTTCTGTGACTGTGCTCCAGGCTGTGAGTCAGATTCAAGTCTGCTCCATTATCTTCTAATTCTACAACCCAGAGTGAGGATATATCCTGTGTCTGAAACATGTTCTTACAACAAAGGGCATAGGAACAAGAAGTCTGGTGGAAACTTGTGCCTTCTAAAAGATTCTGCTCAGAAATGACATGGCCAAGACTCAATATTAGTAGGAAGGGAGAAATATACCTCATCTACAAGAACTGAAGGAATAAACAATTTTGATCATAGCACAATATGCCACATTTATTATGTTTTAGTCATTGTACTAACTGTACTTTATATAAGTTATCTCACTTATATCTCGCAGCAACCCAGTAAGGAAGGCATCATCTCCATCTTCTAGAAAGCTGGCTCAGGGAAGTAATTAAACTGTCCAAAGGTATTCCAAGGATGTGTGATGGAGGGCTGGGGTCCTGGTATAGGAATACATGACTCCAAAGCACTTGCTCTTATATTCACCCCACACTCACACATTGTTTGGGTTTTTTTTTTTTTCTATCAAGTATAAGCATTAACTTAACAGGTGGGATCTATCCTTCCATAAAACAGTACTGGTTTTAAAAACATCAATAACTAACCTTTCTAAGTGAAACAGGGTAATGTAAAGGAAGTAAAAAAGAGAAAAACATCTATGGAAATCGACTTATGGAAAGATAGACAGGAATGAGTGCAACAATGAGAAGGTATGTGAATGAGAACCCAAGGAACTGGAAAATAAGACGAGAAATTGATAACACTTCTCTAGGCAACAGTACTTACAAAAATAGCTTGCCTCAGAGAAAAACATTTTAGACTCTGAATTCACAGACCACAAGAGAAGCACAAGGGTATTTCCTTTTCCTTTAAAAAGTGCACACCCAGTTTTTTCATAGCTGCCTGAATATTACCATGTATTCACTACAGTGCCTGTTTTGAGACTGGTGGTCACTAGCTTACAGGCATCACAAGTGCCTTTTTTTTTTATTAAAAAAAAAACTTGCAATCCCTAATACACCTTAATGAGTTGCTCGCAACACATTTAAGGAGTCATTTTTCACATTGTTGGGGCTCCATCTATTTCACCTGCCAATCTCTAACTCTGTTTGAAATATTAACACACTGTGACAGTAATGTAACTTCTAGTTTTTATTAATTTTTTTAATTCAAGAACTTAAGGGAGTTCCCGTCGTGGCGCAGTGGTTAACGAATCCGACTAGGAACCATGAGGTTGCGGGTTCGGTCCCTGCCCTTGCTCAGTGGGTTAAGGATCCGGCGTTGCCGTGAGCTGTGGTGTAGGTTGCAGACGCGGCTCGGATCCCGAGTTGCTGTGGCTCTGGCATAGGCCGGTGGCTACAGCTTCGATTCGACCCCTAGCCTGGGAACCTCCATATGCCGCGGGAGCGGCCCAAGAAATAGCAACAACAACAACAACAAAAGACAAAAAGACAAAAAAAAAAAAAAAAGAATTTAAAATCAGTTAAGGAGTTCCCACTGTGATGCAGTGGGATCAGCAGCATCTCTGTAGTGCCGGGACACAAGTTGGATCCCCACCAGGCACAGCAGGTTAAAGGATCCAGCATCGCCAGCAGCTGCGCTACGTCGTAACTGTGGCTTGGATCTGACCCTGGCTCAGGAACTCTGCTGAGGGGAGGACAAAAAAAAAATCTTTTTAATTAAAAATAAAAAATAGGGAGTTCCCTTTGTGACTCAGTGGTAACACACCCAACTAGTATCCATGAAGGACTCAGGTTCAATCACTGGCCCCATTCAGTGGGTTAAACTCACTGAGCTAAGAGCTGCGATGAAGGTAGCAGAAGCGGCTTGGATCTTGCGTTGCTGAGGCTGTGGCATGGGTCAGCAACTATAGCTCCAATTCGAACCCTAGCCTAAGAACCTCCATGTGCTATGGGTGCAGCCCTAAAAAGACAAAAAATAAAATAAAATAAAATAAAATAATGTTTAAATAAAAATAAAACTGATTAGATACATAATTATGCCAGCAGACAATTTTCTAACCATCAGGTAAGTAGTAATTAGAGTTGTAGAGACAAGAACAATAGTACTTACCACAGAAAGCTGGAGACCTCCACACCAGATAGCCAGACTGCTACTGGAGAAAAGGCAAACCATCTCTAAGTAGTCCACCTATTGCTAGTAATTAAGCCTCTTACAAGTGTACCATGTTCTTGTGTTTGTGTATATTTGAAGATCATGTTGCTCTACAACACAATGAGGACATTTTTTTGAAAAAAAAAAAAAGTACATTGTTTCCCAGATATGAGAAGAAAATTGGAACAGAGAGTTTTCTACGCAACCTGGGCCTAATATTTCTCTTCTTCAACATCCCCCTACTTTTTGCCTAAATGTTGCTATATAGCTCACCATTCATAATCTTCCAGTACAATGATAAGCTGTGTTTTGTTTTGGTTTGGTTTTGGTTTCAGTTTTTGTTTGTTTGTTTTTTTTTTTTTTTTGTCTTTTTGCCTTTTCTAGGGCCACTCCCGCAGCATATGGAGGTTCCCAGGCTAGAGGTCTAATCAGAGCTGTAGCTGCCGGTCTACGCCAGAGCCACAGCAGTGCCAGATCCAAGCCTCATCTGCAACCTACACCACAGCTCACAGCAACACCAGATCCTTAACCCACTGAGCAAGGCCAGGGATCAAACCCGCAATCTCATGGTTCCTAGTTGGATTCATTAACCACTGAGCCATGACGGAAACTCCAATACGCTGTTTACCTAAGATGTATTTGGATATTTTTCTGCAATTCAGGATGTCAAATCACATAGCAGATTAAATCACAACAGAATCAACTGGTGAATGAATGATCTACCTCAAAACTATCTTGTTCGTGCTCAGGCACCAATATTCAAGTTGTTGGTACTTACACCTATAGCTCCACTGATTCTGTGTACAGATAACCCAAAGGGGGTGGGGGGATTTTACTAATACAATGTGTATCTCTGCATACTCAGACACAAGTCATCAAGGTATATACCTTGACTTGTTATTATCATTATTTTTAATATGTGTGGGTAGATGATAGGTATAGACACATACACCAAATTCAAATTAGCTGAAAGGTAGCAATGAAAAATCTAACTATGAAATATGCATATAATTTCTTATTCAAAATTTGTGATTATACAGACAAGGACTAGATGAGGCATAGCAGAAAAATACAGCTTTGGAGTCCAATAGACCTGACCTTTACCTCTAGATCTTCTATTGTATGACCTTAGACAGTTTACGTATTCTCTGAACCTGGGATTTTTTATTTTTAAATGAGATAACACCGAAAACATACACGATTTTTAAGATTAAGAGAATAATAGTTACATAAAGCTCTTTGAACAAGGCTTAACACATGGCAAATAATAAACGTTAGGAAATGTTCGATTTAAATGGAACAGAGAATACACTGATAAATATTTTTTAAGGATACAATTCAAAATTCTGGTCAAAGATGAAGTCAAAGCAACACTTTTTAACACTTCTCCCTTGAAAACAATAAAAACAATAACAGCAAAAAAGAATAAAAAATGGAAGGTGGGGAGATCTTCAACGAAGCCATGAAATATCTACAAATTCAAATCACAAATGAAGAATATATGCCAACTCTTTTGAATTCTAAACCAAGATACTATGAGCTGATACTCCACCTCCTCAAGAAAAAATAAATTTCTCTAAAACTAAGTGCAACAATTTGAAAGTATATCAACTGATTCTTTGATTAGATATATGCACCTGTATGTTCATAGCAGCACTATTCACAATAGCCAAGACATGGAAGCAACCTAAATGTCCATCAACAGATGAACAGATTAAGAAAATGTGAGATAGATAGATAGATAGATAGATAGATAGATAGATAGATAGATATAGATAGATAGATAGATATAATACACATACAATGGAATACTACGCAGCCATAAAAACTGAAATAATGCCATTTGCAGCAACATGGATGTAATTAGCGATTCTCATACTAAGTGAAATAACTGAGAAAGACAAAGACAAATACCACATGATATCACTTACATGTAAAATCTAAAATATGACACAAATGAACCTATCTCTAAAACAAAAACAGATTCACATACATAAAGAACAGACTTGTGGTTGCCAAGGGGGAAAGGGGAGGGAGTGGGATGGACTGGGAGTTTGGGATTAATAGATGCAAGCTATTACATTTACAATGGATAAGCAAGAGTTACCATTGCACTCAGGTGTTAAGAACCCAACATAGTGTCCATAAGAATGTGGGTTCAATCCCTGGCCTCGTTCAGTGGGTTAAAACCCAGCATTACTGTAAGTTGCAGTATAGGTCACAGATGAGCTTGGATCTGGTACTGCTACAGCTATGGTGTAGTCCAGCAAGCTGCAGCTCCAATTCCACCCCTAGCCTGGAAACTTCCATCTGCCACAGGTACAGCTATAAAAAGAAAACGAAAAAGAAAAAAAAAAAAATGGTTAAGCAATGAGGTCCTGCTACATAGCACAGAGAACTATATCCATCCACTCTCTTGGGACAGACCATGATGGAAGACAATATAAAAAAGGGAATGTGTGTGTATACACACACACACACACACACACACACGACTGGGTCACTTTGCTGTACAGCAGAAACTGGCACAACATTGTAAATCAACCATACTTTACATTTTAAAAAATGATCCTTTGATTAAAGTGGTAAGATTTAAGGGCATGAGAAACAACAGAACTAGTGAAGAGTATTCCTGTGAAGACCTGGTTTCACACCAAGGAAATGAAGGTGAAGTTGAGCTGAATATGCAGGTATATCATCTTGGCTATAATCTAATCTAAAACACTTTTGAAGTGAGGAAAAGGTAACAGAGATGACCAGATCACAGCACAGATAGACTGATTTACGGTGCTTCACTGTAAGCCACACCAAACTTCTAATGCCAGAACTAAGAAAATACATAGATAGAATTATAATAATAGAGACTTTTCGGGAGTTCCCATTGAGGTGCAGCAGAAACTAATCTGACTAGTATCCATGAGGATGCAGGTTCAATCCCTGGCCTCGCTCGGTGGGTCAGGGATCTGGCATTGCCATGAGCTGTGCTGTAGGTCACAGACACGGCTCGGCTCCCATATTGCTATGGCTCTGGTGTAGGCTGGCAGCTGTAGCTCCAATTCAACCCCGAGCCTGGGAACATCCACATGCCACGGGTGCAGCCCTAAAAAGCAAAAAAAAAAAAAAAAAAAAAAAGACTATGTGAAGATAAAATCCAGCTAAGCAAGATATGAGCCGAAAAGAAGCTAGCACTATATAATATTGTACTTCAACTATAACTCAATTTAAAAAATAAAGGTTAAGAAATAATTTTAAAGAAAAGCTAGGGCTAGAAAGGTGGTGAGCACTAAGCAACACTGTTAACAATACCATGTGGAAATAAAAGCCGGGGAAAGAGAGTAAGTAAATTAATTACTTTCACAGCAGAGGATACTATCTGATGTTGAAGTAGGTGGTTTTCCTTTTTATGACCTTAACCTCATCCTTTTCCCTTTAAAAAGACCTTTAGGATTTAATAGTCTTGCTATAAAGATATATCTGAAGTTTTAGAAAGTTCTTCTCTTTTGCTTAATTTTTTTTCTTTTTTTTAAATCTGAGAAAAATTAAATATTTTTTATAAAATATAGCCATGTGTAATATGATCCAAGTTTTGTGAAAGTATTTTCTCTTTCTAGGCTTCTATTTGCTGACATGGTTGGGGATATGTCTGGAATATTTACCGAATGTTATTTAGTTATTATTTCTGGGATAAAAGATTTGAGGTAATTTTTTTATCTTTCTTTTTGTACTTTTTTGTATTAGTTTAATTTTCTACATGAGTGTAGGTCATTTTACAAAGTTTCTAATATTTTAAAGTAGAAATGAAAAGTAGAGATTGAAATATAGACACATAAAGTTTCTATTATTTTCAGGTATGAATTAAAAATATAGATTTAATATAAATGTCATAAATACAAGTCATTTTTATCTATTCATTAAAATAAGTCAGAGCCCACACATAACAATAGATCATGGCAAATAAAAATCATTTAAAAAAGAATAGATCATGGCAAGATATTTTATATTCCTGGATTATGTCACCATATTTATTTTAAAAATGATAAAATTAAATTCCTTTAAAATACTCCATTAGTCATAGTTTTCCTAACTCAAACAGATGTGACATTAAAGAAGTTTCACTATACACAGTTTCTTCACAAAAGCAACATATATTTGTAATATAATAATACATATGCCATATATAAGTAAATCCCAAACTTTCACAAACACATGAAAATAATAAGAACTATATTCTTAAGATTATTTTTGGTTAAAGCTATTTTCTTAGGAAAATATAGGATATATTCTCCCTCTCCAAAACTTAAAATATTTACTATTCCAATATTTATTTTGTGAAAAATAATAATTAACTCATGGGGGGAAAATTATTTCTTGGGCACAAAAACTTAATGAGAACCTTGCTGATGGACACTACAGACTGACTACATTAGAAGGATCACTCAATCCTGGTGTCTACTACACAATTTTATCTAACAGTGACCTAGTTCACTTAATAGTAATAGGAATCTGGAGTTCCCGTCATGGCGTAGCAGAACGAATCCGACTAGGAACCATGAGGTTGAGGGTTCGATCCCTGGCCTTGCTCAGTGGGTTAAAGATCCAGCATTGCCATGAGCTGTGGTGTAGGTCCAGACGCAGCTTGGATCTGGCATTGCTGTGGCTCTGGCGTAGGCCAGCAGCAACACCTCTGATTAGACCCCTAGCCTGGGAACCTCCATATGCCGCTGGTGTGGCCCTAAAAGGACAAAAGACAAAAATAATAATAATAATAGTAGGAATCTTGGCATTCCTACAGTCTCCTTAGCAAATCTGTTACTGAATCTTACTTAGAACATGTCCACTATACCAGGATTCAAAACCTTTTTAAGTATCAACATATTTTCCAGAGTAATTTAATGAAGTTGCTTTATTAAAACAAACCTAGAATAATACATTTTAATATATAAGTTCAAATAAAATGCATTCTAAATGTCAACTTCTAGTCTCAATGAGACTATTTCAGGGTTCAAAAATATCCCAAATATCTTTTGAAACATGATATGTCAATGTTTTCAAGCAACAGGCACATAAAGCGATGAGTTGTGAGTTACAAGGTTTTGAAATAAATTTGCAAAGTATAATCACCCTTTGCAGGTGAGATTTTTCTGTTTATTCTATGGAGAAATATGTCAGTTTAAATTAAACTTTTGAATGTTTTGGCGATTGCTGAAATAAGGACGCAATAAGGGAAAGAGGAAAACATTTCATCATGCTCAACATAATACAAGTAAAATATGAATTTCTGAGAGAAGTATTTTCAAAGAAATAAAATCACTGAATTAAAATTTCATTTAATATTGATGCCCTATATCATCAAAAAAATACTTAGACACAAAATTACATATTGGCATCTGTTTAAAATGTAATACTTAGCATACTGATTATATTTATTCAGCAAAAAAAATCATTAAAAAGTTCAACATAAATGAAAACTATATAATATCAGTACTTTGCAATGGAAACATAATATTTAAAACTAAATGAATACATCTTTAATAATTTAGTCTGTGAGACTGAATAAGATGCTATGTAACCATGATGACTGAAAACTATACTCCTAAAAACTAGGTAAAATAGCAGATTAATAGAAAACTCAATGAAGAGGACTAGGACCAAAAAACTCTTGTATCTTGAGACATTAAAAGTCATATTCTGAGATTTGAATTCTAAAGAAGTCACAAGTTAAAAAACATGCTTGAAAGTCACCTATTAACTCCTTTCCAGCAGCAGAAAATGGTTGCTACATTTACATATTTTACATATTTTTGCCAGCCAAACTAAAGTTTCTTCTAGAATTTTGCCTTCCTATCTGTAAAATGAATTTGAAATAGATGACTTCCAAGGTCTCTTCTATTCTAAAATAATGCAAAAAATCCTGTATTTCCTATCGGAAACATATAAACACACAAGTGGATTTAGTCCCATAAGTTCTTCTTAGACTTTGAAATGTGCTTTCTCACAGAAACAATGATATTAACTGTAGTTAGAATCCTACGCTAGCCTACACATAACATAACTGAGCACTGAGTGATAGCACTCCAATTTCTACAAGAAAAAAAAATGCATTGGGTTTTATCTGGAGATCCCAAGAGCAAATTTGCCTCCTGATCCTCACTCCCTACCACACAAGAGCTGAAGACTCACTGGCCTTGGCAGCAGCAATTCCAAGCCAAGCAATTACAAGAGACATGAGTAAAGCAGTATCCATCACACTTCCAACTGAAGCCTTGATGCCACCCTCTTTCCCTCCTTCTACAAAGGCCCTGTCAGTGAAACTTTCATCAACAAAGCCAAAGCCATGCCACTAATGTCCATGCAGCTGCCAAAGAGAGAGAAATTTCTCCAAAGATTTAAGATGAGTATTGACCAGAGGTTAGCTTTAACCTAAGCCAGAAGCCAAGATATGTCAATATTTTTATAATCCAATGATTTCCATAATGATGGTATTTGGCCTATACATTGCAGAAGAGTAGTAGTACATTAGTTTTGAGACACTAAGTATATTATCACTAGGACCTTCCTAAGAATGAATATACTAAAAAACATCTTTCAATCTAGTGAAAATATCCACCAGATGATGGTGTCCCTTAAATTCATCTTCAAAACTGATACAATTCTTTAGCTGGTAGACAACTCTCCAGGAAAATTCAGGCCAGACATGATTTCGCAGGGAAAGCTAGTATTTATACCTATGCTCCAAGAAGCAAATAAGCAAACTGCTTATTTGTAATTTCTTTTTTTAAAAGCATGACTGATGCTTTAAAAAATGTGTCTTAAATGCTAAATAATTTTTTTTATTTTCCATAAATTCAACAACATGGGGAATGTTTAAAATCCAGGCATTGGTTATCTTCTAGTTGTTGAAACTGTCAAATGATGATTTAAAAGGCCATTTATTTTAAACAGACTGATGGACAAGTATATAGCCAAGGAACAACTCCTCCTGAAAAAGTCATTGTGAATCAGGCATCTGTTAATATATTCTTTTCTCAAAATATTTAGTTAGATAAGCTGTTTTCATTACTTTAATCTAGGACCTGATCCAAGCATTCTTCAGTTTTTGCAACTTAAATTTGCAAATGTTATTTTCCATCATGCTGGCACACTGTTATTCTCCAGCTCACCCTCACATGAGGGGACTATTATCAATTATGAAAGCACAACAGGTGGGTCACATCAAAGGTCACATTAGTTTTGTTCACAGGCCCAGACACAAGGTTCTCATTATCCTTAATAAAAACAGAAGCTAATAATAAAAACATATCATTGAAAAAACATCTCTCTCCATTCATGTGCAATAACTTACACGCTAGATCTTAGCATTTCTAAATCCATTGCTAACTCTAGCAGCAAGGCTATTTTGTGGTGTTAGCTATGAAAGTAATGGTATAAATCTTAACTTCACAAGCAAATTTCTAAAATTCAATTGTTTGAACTAAGTTAAACTGTTTATTAACAAAAATCTCTCAGAACAAATCTGTCCTACGGAATTTAGAAAGGTAAAAAATCTTGAGCAATTTAATCAGTAGTGTGACTAAGAATTTTAATAACTCCAGAAACAGCAAATCAAGAAGACTTCAGAATAAGGTATGTAGCTCTATTTAAATTCTGTTCAGCTGAAACAGAAATTTTATCCAATCCTAACAAACATGAACAAAAACACTAATTTCTTAAGTAACTTAAAGCTCTGCACCATTAGAATTCAAAAGTTTGTTCAACAACAGATACCATTTTATAGACTGTGACCAACCCAGTGGAGTAATTTTTATCAGCACCAGGGACCTGATTGGTAAATGACAACTAATATTATATTACCCATAGTTAGTCCAGTAACTCCACTTCTGAAAAGGCATAGTATTTTACTTCCAAATCAAGAGCAGTTTATACACAAATCTCACACACACACACACATACACACACAACTGCCACAAGAAAATATTTTAAAAATTAACTTGGTAGAAATGTTAATTGAGCACTTACTAATACCCAGGTAATCTCTATTATTAACAAACTCTTTATCTCAAAAGCAGGGTTTTTTAAGCAATATAATCCTCCATACTAAACTTGGAAATGAAACTAATCAAAATTGAATATGAACATGCAACTTTCTAGCACACATGTAATGTGAAGAACAATATATACTAGCATACATACATCTTTAAGGCCACACACATATGGAAGTTTGGGGGCCAGGAACTGAATCCAAGCCGCAGCTGCAACCTGAGCCGCAGTTGTGGCAATGTCGGATCCTTTAACCTATTGCGCCAGGCTGGGGATTGAACCCATGCCTCTTCAGCAACCTGAACAGTCAGATTCTTAACCCCCTGTGCCACAGCAGGAATTCCTACTAGCATATATTTTTGCCCAAAGTCTAACTATAGTATCATTTTTAGAGTTTAACAATATCAATAATCTAAGCCTCTATTTAAAATCTGAATGTCTATGCTATAGATCTTTTAATTTCTAACTCAGTAAAAATCTCAGCCTAACTTCTTTTCAGTTCTCAGTATCAATGGTTTCAGTAATGATAGCACAGATCTAAGAAAAAGTTTGCTCCCTAACATAAAAAAGTTTTGCAAAACCAAAATTCTTTGTTGAGCTCTATATTCCTAGCCCAAACTTTAGGTTCTGTCTTCAACTCTTCATGCCAAGGATATTCAAAATTAATATATACAGGCATAGTTTGATAGTAAATTATATAAATATTTTTAAAGCTTTAAATTTCATGATCTAATTCCCTCCGTGTCTCCTCATATGATAATAAAAACAATGATTATGATTAAGATAATAATGGTTCACACCTATATAGAACTTACATGTGTCTGGCATTCTAACAACACATTATATATATATATACGTATATATATATATCACATTATATACATCATATTATGTATATCAAAACAACCATATTATTGTTTTCTTCATTCTAGAGATGAAGAAATTGAAGCAAGAGAATTCAAGATCATATCTCCTCTTCCACCTACCACACACCCCTTTCATTATTAGAATCTTATGCTTTTAAGGTTGAATTTTTTAAAAATTCTTAACATTGTGGATATTAACTGTGTCATTAAGCTAGTATTTAGTTGGAAAATGACACAATAAAAAATTCTCATGAATAATTAACTAGTATTAAAGATGTTTTCAACTTGTATCATAAACTTATTAAAGAGGGTGACTAAATTCATCCAGGCACTACACAAGAATTAAGGTTTTCTCTTCAATTTACATCAATGGAAGTTCAATTTGACTTTTCTGATACAGTGATTCAAAACTTATACTTCTGACAATATTGAAGTAACCCTAACACCTTAAACAATTAGAAACTGAAATATGAAACTATAATTTTTAGGAATTGAACAATAGGCAATGTAGGACTGTCATTCCTGAGAAAACAGAAACAAATGAGGTGAGCCTATGATTACTCCTGGAGTCTTCAGGACACAGTACAGACAGGGGACTCCCAAACAAAAGCCCAGGGGTCTAGCTGAGTTGAAGAAAAAAAGATTAAATATCAGAGAGATTTAAAGACAAGAATTAACAGGAAAAAGTTCTTTAAAAAAAGAACACTGCATGGAGAAAGGGCTTCAGGGGTGTGCAGAAGGGTCTCATTTTGTCTTTGACTGAATAGAGATCTGCACGTAGGTTAGAGGAAATTATCCTACTCTGGAAAAGTAACTACTATAAAACAATAGGTTGAGAATGTAAGAAACCCACACAGAGTTGATAATAGTTTATATTCCCACCAGGTTCAGAGAAAAGGCCTCATAATACATGGACATTGAGAAAAAGGTCTCATCAACTGATGGGCCTAAATTATTCAGAGCACATCCTGGATCATGCAAAAAGCTTAAAAGCAAGCTTCACTTAACTAAGTCCAAGTAATTTCATGTGCCAGACACATCACAACATCATTTAAAGGAATAAAACAAATCAATATCATAAACTTCACAATGCTCATCATTCAATCAAAAGTGACAGGTCTGGAGTTCCTATTGTGGCTCATCGGGTTAAAAACCCAACATACTGGAGTTTCCATCCTGGCATGGTGGAAGTGAATCCGACTAGGAACCATGAAGTTAGGGGTTCAATCCTTGGCCTCACTCAGTGGGTTAGGGATCCAG